>NC_047157.1:26232466-26242466 GCF_009819705.1 Hippoglossus hippoglossus
GTGTGTGTGTGTGTGTGTGTGTGTGTGTGTGTGAGAGATGTTGCTCTGGATTTAAAGTTTGTTCTACTTCTAAACTAGTTCAACTGAGCGACGTCCAGAAACTCAAACAGAGCAGATGGTAACACACTGCTTATAAACATAAGTGTGTGTGTGTGTGTGTGTGTGTGTGTGTGTGTGTGTGTGTGTGTGTGTGTGTGTGTGTGTGTGTGTGTGTGTGTGTGTGTGTGTGTGTGTGTGTGTGTGTGTGTGTGTGTGTGTGTGTGTGTGTGTGTGTGTGTGTGTGTGATATCTCTGATGATTTAAGCTGGAATCAAATCATGCTCATTTATTTTTTTAGATTTCATACACGACACTGGAGGTTTTCTTGGAGCCGTCTGGTTTTCACAGCAGAGACGTGACTCAACCGATTTCCATCAAATGACTTGAAACTTAAAAATGCTCGATCTCTATAACAATAAAACAATAAAGAATTTTAACGAAAGTCTGTCCCGACTGTGAATATGACGCTGAGTTCCTCCAGGCGTCTTCCCACAGGTTTCAGGAGATGAAGAGCAAACATGAGGAACTGAACATTTTTACATGACGAGCGTGAGACGACCGACAACACGACATCATCGAGCTGCAACAACAACAACCTCGCTCCGCTCCTCGTCTGTAAAGGGACTGAACGTCTCGACAGCTGAGGAGACGGGAACCGAACATTTCCCTGTGAGACAAACTGCTCACAACCAAGGACTGCAAATAAATGAGACACTTCTTTTCAGTCACAACATATCGTTCACTGATCTCAGATCATCTCAGATCTTGTAACCTGAGGTCCTCAGTGAAGGTCCGACTACTGGGAAGCTCCTCCTCCACTCTTTACTTTACAGGTGTGTTTTCTCCTGGTTCTGAACTTACCATCTATTTCATTTATTTTATAATATATCTTTTTTCTCATCTTTCTATATCTGTACTTTATTGCTGTGTGATCCTCAAATCCCTTTTTACCTGTTTACTCTTGGTTGCCTCGAATTTCCCTTGCAAAGCACCTTGTAAAAGTGTTTTTAAAAGGTGCTGTAATAAAGTTTACTATGATTATTATAATCACGTGACCCTTTTCAGGAAGAACACAACCAGCATCACCCGGGGTTAGAACACAACATGGATCAATTACAAGCGTAGCTGGATTGTCAGTTGTATAGAATCAATTAGTGAATTTACTCAGTGAAACGGGATCAACTCAATAAATAAAACATAAGAATAAAAACGTTAATCCTGCAGCTGCTGTTTGGACTTTAACTAGCAGAGATTTATTCAAACATTTACACCCACAAACAGCCGGGTCTGACCAACTGAACCCATATACACTGTGTATATATATATATATACACATATACACTGTGTATATATATATAAACATATACACAAAGCACACACTCTGACCTCTGAACTTCTTCGGAGGATTCTCCAAATCTCCGGCGGCGGGTTCGACCACACAGCGGTCATCTACCAACCTGTGGGTAGAAAGAAGAGACGTTAACCACGGCGTCGGGGAGCTGAAGGGTTCATCGAGGGGATTTCTCACCAGCGCTTCAAACACATTTTTGTGGGTTTTTATAACTTCAAAGGACTTTTTCAAGGTGCGTGGTGGATTTAGGTTCAGTTTGAGGAAGGCATTATGTTAATGAGGAGGGGGGGGGGTGTAGGGGGGGGGGGGGGTGTAGGGGGGTCATTAGTGTAAATCCCTTCTACCATCAGTGTTTAGGAAACAGGTGGTGGGGGGGGGGGCTCAGTGAGACAGACACACACACTTACAAGCTCCTTTCAGGCAGCAGACAGAGTGGATTACCTGTCCATTCATACACACATTAACTGAGTGAATGTAGTTAACTGCAACTGAGGCCAGGTGTGTGTCTGTGTGTGTGTGTGTGTGTGTGTGTGTGTGTGTGTGTGTGTGTGTGTGTGTGTGTGTGTGTGTGTGTGTGTGTGTGTGTGTGTGTGTGTGTGTGTGTGTGTGTGTGTGCATCTGAAACAGAGCAGGAAGGTAAAAGTTGACTTCTGAATTCCCGATGTGGTTGAATTGTCTCAGGATCCTAATCACACAGGATGTGACTGGTTCATTGCTTCAGTCGACGGCCAAACCCTTTACAAACCAGTTCAAAACCAAAACCACAGCCTGTAAACAAAGCAGGTCTCCGCAAATGATTGTGAAGAAATTTGAGAAGCGTCTGTCAAACGAGCTGCTTCACGAGCTCGGCGCAATTAAAACCTCAAACTGCGACGGCCGTCAGCCAATCAGACGAGAGCAGACCTCACACAGCCCAGAGAGCTGAGCTCCGAAAGGTTCGACTGCAACTTTCACTCTATGAAATAAAAGATTCTACATAAAAGATTGTCTTGTATTTCAATTCATTGAAGTTCTACATATTTGGTTTTATATGTGTTCTCTTTTAATCTGTAGTTCTTTGTTATACAGGTTTCATAGAAACCTTTGTACATAAATCGTATTGGAAATGTGATACTTCTTGATATCAGTGTTGGCATCGGCTCAATAAAATCCATCAATCAGGCTCTAGTAAATATTTCTGATTTTTCTGTTCAGGCTCAGAGATTACTTCCAGAGAAATTAATGAAAATATGGAAACATTTCCTGGTTCGGGAGAAAAGAAATATGATCAAAACGTAATGAACTTTGTGAAAAACATTTTTCTTTCCTTCCTTTTGTTCTGCTCCTACATTTCTCTTCTCGTCTTTCTTTCACTTTCTGATATTTTCCAGACACGTCTTCACTTTTCTCTTCTTCCTCTTTTCTCTCTCTCGTGTTTTTTTCCGTCATCGTTGCTTTAACCTCTTGATTTTCCTTTGCATTCCTTCTTTTTCTCCCCCTCTTCACTTACACTCCTTCAATCTTTTCCTTTGTTCCGGTCTTTTCACCTCTGAGGTCTTTGTCTTCTACCGCCCACAGAGATGACAGCAGCCAATCAGGTCTTTTGTGTGGCGTCCAGGTGTGAGCGTGTCTTTGAGGACGTCTCGGGTATGTGGACTTCATCAGCTCAACTGAAACGCTGCTCTCTCTCTCTCTCTCTCTCTCTCTCTCTCTCTCTCTCTCTCTCTCTCTCTCTCTCTCTCTCTCTCTCTCATTGAATCTTTTTGGATTTAGTTTTCTTAGAGTTTTTGCGTCACACTGATGATTTGTGATATTTCACGTCAGTTCATCCTCTGAACCCGTTGTTTTATTTCTCTCGAGCTGCTTTCGGACATGAACTGAACTACAGACACTTTCCAGATGTTTTCTGGAGGGGCCGCACGGGACAACACAAACGTCCGAGTCGGTTGCTCTGGAGATTTTCTGGATCTTTTCGTAGTAAAATGTCCGACTGAGTCTATGTGAGAGTTCCCAGTGAGCGAGTGGACGAGTCGGTGAGGATTCGAACACGTGACGGACACGTGGTTTGTTTTTGTTTTGCCTTCCCCTCTCCCTCCCCCCTGTCGTGCAGGACAACAGATTTGAATATGGATCCGGACATTTGAATACATGCAGGTGTTTTCCATCTCTGCTGAGGGACTGAACCTGCGGGACGAACAACCTGAGGGACGAACAACCTGAGGGACGAACAACCTGAGGGACGAACAACCTGCGGGACGACAACCCGAGTCCGTTTGGTTTCAGTGTTTCTGTCTCAGGAAGACAAAGGTACGATCAGGAACATCTGAGCTCAAGCTTCAGTTGAAAATGTTCAATGTTCAGCTCAAATGTTTCAAACAGTTCTTTACTCCAGATCAGACTGAGACAAGATTTACTTTATGGAGCTTAACTTGTGAACAGAGACCCTGAAGTTTAGGGACTAAAGAATTTTGTCTGACATACGTCTCACGTCATCACCTACGTGGGCGGAGTCTACCTATACTCGACTCTGATTGGTTTGTAGACGGCGTCTGATGTTGGCGTGTTGTCAGGTGGGGGGGGGGGGGTAGTAGTCTTTCTGTTTGAATGGAGAACATGAACGGGGCGCTTTATTTGGTTGCCATAGTAACATCATGATGGTATCACTAGCAGCATCAGCACCTTCAGGCGCAGTACTCCACAGTACTACAGTACTCCACAGTACTCCAGTACTCCTCAGTACTACAGTACCACAGAACTACAGTACTCCACGGTACTACAGTACCACAGAACTACAGTACTCCACGGTACTACAGTACTCCACAGTACTCCACACTAGTTCAAATGCACGTGAACGTCCTCATGGTTCAAACATTATATCGTTGGAGGTGTAGACTGCAGCTGTTTCTTCTTCTATTGTTTAATGCTGTCTCTACTTCCTGTGATTGGTCCAGAAGTCATTCCAGAGAGTTATTTGAGCTGTTCGGGATCAACTGGATCAACTGGTCTCAGAGCTGCTAACGACTGACGTCCTGAAACAGACTTGGAAGTGATCAGGCTCATTTGGCAGCACTTTGATCAGAAGATGAAATTCTCCTTGTTCCTGACGACTCCTCAGGATCCGATGTTTTCTTCTTCTTTTTTCAAGAAGTGAGAGGAAACGGAATCATCCCCAGGGCTTCACTCCATTTTATCTCCTCCTGACAATTTTGTAATGAATAGAATAATAAACCATCAGACTCAAAGACTAACTTGATGTGCAAAGAGCTTCCGGCCTGTTGGTCTGGTCCGTGGCCCTGGTCCTGTCTCACCTGATATTTAGGTTCAGACTAAACTGAAGAGTCCGAAGGTCGGAATCAAACAAGGTGTGAAAGAGTCCTGACTCCGTTCTTTGTGATTTTAGTGTCCGACCACAGGTGGGTGGTGTTTTCTCTGTTTGATTAAACGGGTGGAGGTTCTGGATTATTTACATTTCTGCTTCCTGACTTCCTGCCAGGAGCTGTTACCATGTTTGTGGTTAGCAGCTTAAGTGGTTGACTGTTAACTGCAATGTCCCAATATTATACAAATAATAACAAACTAATATAAGATAATACTATTATGACACTAATATAATAACAAACACTTATTTGAGTAGTGTTCTTCACCTAATACAAAAGTAAATTATAATAGATGTGATATTGCCTCGGAGATATAAAACCCTGCAGGTCTATTTGAAAGGTTTTAATTTTCTATTTGAAGGAAAATAAAGTTTGTTTTCTTCACAGTTTTGGTTCCACATCACAAATTCAGGGTCAGAAGATGTGAGTCGACTTCAGAGATGAGCTCCTTCACTTTCACTTCTGTCATGATGAACAGAGCAGAACGGAACCAACACTGAGTTTGGGGGCTGATGTCCATACTTTAGAAATTGGTCAATATATTAATATAAAAAATAACGTGTTGATGATTATTATTACTTCATATCAGTAAATAAAGATGCTGATAAAGATTTATCTGTCAACAGATGAATCAGTCAGACAGATATTTTCTGACTTTATTCGAAGGAAACAGGAAACGTAAGAGATTAGCGGCTGACGAGCGATGAATGTCCGGAGGGAGTCGAACACGCTCTGACCTTTCAGCTATCGGGTCGACCTGATTAACAGACGTCTGAACTTTATTCTGGAGGCGACAGGAAGTCAGTGATGTGACGTTAAAACTGGGATTGTGTTGTTTTCTTGCAGTTTCCAGCAGCTGCAGAGTGGAAAAGCGAAAAACTCTCTGTTCACACCTGCGTTAACTAACCCACACACATCCTCGTCAGGAGAAAGATCATTTCAGCATGTGTGTGTGTGTGTGTGTGTGTGTGTGTGTGTGTGTGTGTGTGTGTGTGTGTGTGTGTGTGTGTGTGTGTGTGTGTGTGTCTGTGTGTGTGTGAAGCTGCTGTTTTCACTGAGCGAGTGAAAGTCAACGATGGAGTGAGGAGAAACTGAAAAAGGTCAAGATCGAGTCACATACACACACACACACACACACACACACACACAAACAGACACACATACCCACAAGACCACAGCACAGGAAACAAACACACACACACACACACACACAAACACACACACACACACACACACACTGGCACAATGGAAATCTCTCTTGGACATACTTTGTACCACTTCCTTTTCCTGCCATACAATTAGACATTGCTGCTGCCAGTGTGTGTGTGTGTGTGTGTGTGTGTGTGTGTGTGTGGGTGTGTGTGTGTGGGTGTGTGTTAAAGGTTGTATCATAGACTGGCAGAGGAGACAAGGAAACAAAATAAAAACTAAGAATCGGTAGAAAAATGAAATTCCCTGAAACGAGAATAAAAGGATCTCACATTAAAACTCTGACACACGTCATGAGACATTTCAAAGACCCTCAAATGGCATCTGAAGAAAATCTGAAACGTCACCAGCTCATTAAAGGATTCAAAAAAGAAAAGTAAATCCTCAGCGACTAAACGAGCAGTGGAGCAAATTATATACGGGAAGGTCAAAAGGTCACTAAAACCTGAGGGGTTCTTCCTCTGGGGAGCAGGAACGAAATTTAAAGGAAAACTAACACATGATTATTGAGATTAAGGAAATGTTGAATGGGAAGAAAATATTATGAACAGAATTTTGTTTACAGGGTGTTAAACGTTTTTTGTTAAATATGTAAAATGACTGAGTCTCTGTGTTTGAGTTTCCTGGTGTCGATAAAATGATCTCGTCTCCCTGGAGTTTCCCGGTGTGTTTGATCTGCTCCGTGATGTTTGGACACACGTGGTTAATTATTGTGCAAATCCCAGGGTTTGATCGATGATTCATGCATGATTCATGATTCATGCTTTTTAGACACGGCTGAAACTGAACCTGCACCAGATCCACGGACCACATCTCGCTCCTCATCCAGCTCCTCTGGGTCCAGTCCAACGAAGAACACAAATCCTAAATCCTCCTGCTCATCTTTAAATCCACAACCCCCCACCCCCCACCCCCCCCCCCGAGCCTCAGCTGCTCCTCTCTGCTCTGCACCTCCACTCTGAAACTCCTCACATCCCCCGACTGGACTTCAACTCACAACCCAAACCACATCTGTCCTTGGATCTACTTCCAGTCCCTCTCGCAGGTTTTGTAAACGCCTGTAAACCTCAATTAGGGAGTTCGCTTCTCAGGTTTACGTCACGCTCGACATCGGGTACACATCAAAACCCTTTTGCGAGGCGCTCTCTCTCACCTCGCCACATGAGCGCGTTCACCCGGGCGTCTCGTTTCCATCACTGCTGATCTGAGCAGATAAAACCTGGAGTCGACTGCAGAGTCGTTGGACCCGGGAGGGAATGAACATGGTTTTCACTCAGATTTCAGACAAAAGCCAGATGACGGTGTGTTTTCTGACCAGTGGAAAAGAGGCCTGAGTTCAGGGGTCTGCTTTCAGGCCTGCACTGAACTCTGGATAATCTCCTGAAGTTATCTGGAGGGGCTGAGGACACAAATGTCCGAGTCAGTTTCTCCTGCCAGCGCCCGGGGAAAAGCTCCGGATAGCGTCCGATGTGAGAGAGCGTCTCCGGAGGATTTAAGGCAGGTTTTACTCTTCCTGCGTCACATATGTAGTCGTGAGGTGTTTGTGCTTATTAATGATGTGTTGTTCTCCAGAGATTAGAAACCAGCCGTGGAATAATCAAACAAAAACATTATTATCATTACTGTTGTCAGGCCGACCGCTTCAGGCCAGACCTGAGGAATCAGACTCAAACTGGAGGGAAACTGTATAAATGCAGATATTTGACTAAACTGACATTAAACAAAGACAAAAAAAACTAGATATGGATATGAATCATCAGATGAGCTGAGAGACGTGAAATCTAAATAACAAGTGAATCTGACGATGAAACATCAAGAAACAAGTGAAAGAAAGTGTGTGTGTGTGTGTGTGTGTGTGTGTGTGTGTGTCCTATAGAAATAAAGTGTTGAAATGTACCTTTATTACTAATTATTAATAATTAACAAGTTCTTTATTCTTTGCCAGTGGCGGGACACTGAGCTCACATCAGCCCAGGTGTTGTCCTCCACAGGTGAGACACACACAGACAGGGACACAGACAGAGACACAGACACACAGACACACAGACAGAGACAGAGACAGAGACAGAGACACAAAGACATAGAGACACAGACAGACACAGACAGAGACACAGAGACACAGAGACAGAGAGACAGAGACACAGAGACACAGAGACACAGAGAGACAGAGACACAGACATACAGAGACACAGAGAGACAGAGACACAGAGACACAGAGACACAGACACAGACATACAGAGACACAGTCAGGGACAGACTCACCCCAGGGTGCTAATGAAGCCGTTGACGGATCCTTCTGCATAAAGAGACACGATGTCTCCGATGTGAAGGAAACTGGAGGCTGAGTCCGACATCCTGCAGCTGATCCGGGACCGGGACAGAGACACGAGCCGCAGGTGGAGGACGAGAGGAACTTTGTCCTCAGTTCTTCTTCTCTTCCTCTGTCCTCTTCAGTCTTCCTCTGTCCTCCGTGTCTCGGGAGAAACTACAAGTTGAGTCTCCCTCTCAGTCACTGCCGGGTTCTGCACGACAGACTCACAACTGCACAAACCTGACACGCGCACACACTCTGACAAGCAGCTGATGAGTCCGTGTCACACACACACTAGTCCTGCGAGTGTGTGTCTGTGTCTGTGTCTGTCTGTGTGTTAAAGTGTGCACACACGGAGGTGAAGAGACAACATCGACTCCCTCTCTCTCTCACTCTCTCTCTCTGTGTGAGTGTGTCAGTGTCTGTGAGAGCGTGCGTCCGTGTGCGTGCACGCGGAGGACTCCGGTAATAAAAACCAGGAAGTGAAGTGTTGATAACTGACAGAACAACTGCCGCGGGGCGGCACGCGCGCATCTGCACACACGCACGCACACACGCACGCACGCACGCAACACAAGCTGCAACCGCGCGGAGCGGGTCATACCAGCAGGGCCGCGTGCACGGGCGCGTCACAGTCCCCGTCAACCAAAAAAAAACACGTTTAGGAACAGAAACTAAAAAAAGTTGTTCTTCATCAACTCAACAAGATCAATTCACTCAACATCTGTTTCTCAGTTTGGTCTTTGGACCTTGATGAAGAAAAGAAAATCAGAGAATAAGATCATCATCATCATAATGTTGTTATACTGCGAGAACAGAGTCGTAATATCACGAGAAACTAATTATACTTCCACATGACTAAAGCCGCGATTGAGGAGAAACTAACACTAACAAAAAAGTTATAATCTTACGAATATAAGGACATAATTTGACCCGTTCTTTCCAAAGTCTGATATTTGGCGTCAGAATTTAGACTCACAAAGTCGGAGTAACCTCACCACCCCCCAACTTCGAAATCCAAGATGGCCACTCTGTATATCAACAGTAGGGAAATCTGAAGTTTTTACTGTTTACTACGATGTTAGTATGCGTGACATGCAGCGTAATGCGTTGTTATAAACTGGTTTTGCTAACAATGGCTAGCTGGCTAACGTTAAAATTCTTCCTGTGTAACTGGAACGCCATCAACTCGGGTTATTCGGCGGTGCACGTCATTCCGAGCTCTGAGGTGTAGTGGAACGTGGCAGTATTTAGTTATTCGTGATACTTTTACTAAAGCATAACTAAGATGTTCAATATTCCTCATTTAACACAAGCAACAGGTTGATCTTCTGAAACTCTCCCTCTAACCTGAACCTAGAGTTACGGATGTTTTTTTTACTTTGGTCCATGTCCCATCTGCTAACATGGAGGAGGCGGGGTTTATGAACTATACTGAAGCCAGCCACCAGGGGGTGATCAAGATGATTTGACCTCACTGTTGGGACTTGTCATGTCGTCCATCTTTGTTTACAGTCTGTTGATTGACGAGAGAATTAAAGGAGCTGACGTGGAGGAAGTCGTCGTCGCTCTGCGTCCTGTTTGTGTTCAGACTTTCGTGTCCTTTATGTAAATTCAGGATTCTACGTATTTCTACATCACTTAAAGTCACTTGTCTCTCGGATCTGAAAACTGAGGCGACCGTTTCATGGTGACGAGAACCTGCAGCTGGTGAAGATGACGGATGAGGAAGTT
>NC_047157.1:26244966-26257466 GCF_009819705.1 Hippoglossus hippoglossus
AACGAGTCATAATGAACGAGTCATAATGAAAGGTGACAGAAGAGAATCTTAAAAAACACGGAGGTCATGTTGAATTATGAAATGTTCAGTTACAAACTAACACAGTAACAATAATGACGGAGACACAGGGTTGACAAACAGGTCAGTGAGTGACTGTTCTTTTATTTTTATTCAAATTATTGAGTGAATAAATAGAGTACGAGGTTTTTTAAGTTTAAATCCAAAGACTCTTTTTCATACATCCTCATAAACATTACATGAACATACTATGACAGCGTAAAGGGCCACGTTGAAGATTTTTAGAGGGGGAGTATCAGAAGATGAGTCCGTCACCTGCGTTAAGGCTAGCTAAGCTATTTCAGTAAAGGGCCAAGAGAAGCTAACATTAGCACAGGTGAGCTACTAGCATCCCAACATACGTAGCAGGACAAGAAGCTAACATATCATTTGTAGGGTAACTATCAGCTGACAGAAGAAAATGTAAATGTAGCAAAACAAGTGTTAGCCTAAGTCACACAAGGCTGACACTAGCAGTTATTTCAGAGTAATATTACTAATATTAATATTATTCGTCACTTAAGTCCGCTAGCTAACGTAACACTAGAATGCGAACTTCAGTAGGAGCAAAATAGTCCCAGGGAATAGAAGAGTTAACGTTTGTGTCACTTTCCACCGCTACGTCTGAATTAACGTTAACGACATGACAGCTCTCTAACAGAAGCCAAAACATCTGGATTGCCCCCCCCCTGGTGGCTGGCTGCAGTAGAGGTCATAAACTCGGCCTCCTCCATGTTAGCAGATGGGACATGGAGCAAAGTAAAAGTCTGACTTAAATAAATGTTTGTCAAAGATGGTTTCTGTCATTTCAGGTTTATCTCACTGAGGTTTGTTCAAGTGTTCATGGTTCTGATGAGTTTGGTTTTAATTTGTTGTTTGATGATATAAAAACGGCCGTGACGTCATGATTGACAGCTGAGACTCGTGATTGGTCTGACGGGTTCCCTGCAGCCATTGAGCTGTGGCTTACAAGTGGCACCTTCCAACCCCTGCAGAGGAAGAGGGTTAAAAAATATATGATTAACAAACATCAAAAACATGATGGAAATGTGTAATTTAACGTTAACAAACTCGGCTGCGAGCGGGAAATTCAGACTCTCGGCTCCGTGACGTCTCATCTGAAATCAAGACAAACGTTAAATCAGACGAATTCGTGAACCGGTGAACAACTGCAGCCACGAGGTCTCATGTGACTGTGGATGTATGAATGTGGGATGATGAGTTTTCAGGTTGTGTTTCAGCTGCAGCTTCGCTCCAAACCAAACATGACTGTCGGCTCCGGGAGATTTAGACTGGATTTAAGGGAACGGAGGAATTTCACGCTCTGTTGTTTAACACCAACATTTTCCACAGACCTTCTCTCCCATATAAGGTGTGTGTGTGTGCGTGTGTGTGTGTGTGTGTGTGCGTTGACCCATGCCGCCCTGCATGTCTTTCCACTGGAGAGACTGACAACCTTATATAGAGCTGCAGGAGCCGAGCGGACTGAGCTGGACAGTGTGACCATGTGCAGCTCGTCCACTCACCTGTCCGTCACAAACATACCATCGTAATTAGGCACCAATAACTCGGAGGATTCGAGGTTCAACTGGGATTTAAGAGGCGCCGTCCGGTGAGTTTTGGTACAAGACGGGAAGAAAGTGAAGACCCTGTTTTCTGTGGATGTCAACCATCGACTGCAGAGAAAGATGGACGACATGACAGCTCCCAAAAGTGTAGTATAGGTCATGAACCCCACCTCCTCCATGTTAGCAGATTTGGACACATGAAATACATTTTCCTCAGAGATGTTTTCTGGCGTCAATAAAGCTTCAGAGTTAATGACGCTCTCGCTCTTTTCTTCACCGCTCTGTTAGGTTTTCTGAGCTGCGACAGATGAACCCCCGCATAATTCAGACAAGCAGCAACACGTCCTGAGACGCTGACAGATGAGGAACCACTGTGACTCAGCAGAGAAGTTTGCTCTCGTTGATTCAGCCTGAACACACAGAAAACACTTAAACACATTAATGATATTAAAGTTAATCTTCCAGAGAATCATGGAAATCCATTTTCCACTGTTTAACTGGGTCAGAGGTGCGATGGCAGCGGTCTACATTGTAACACCCAGCGCCCCCTGGTGTATCCTGGATCAGGTGAGGTAATAACAGTTGAGTGATGTCTGTCAGGGTGAGTCAGACACTGAAGCTCAGTTTTTATAACTCATGGATGAACAAGTTCATACAAGTTGAGAAGTATTTACTGCAGACACGGACAGTAAAGATAAAGCTTAGTGTCAGAGTTGAAATATGATAAATGCTGAATAAAAGAATAAATTCATGTTATACTGGACAGTTTAACAGCAGCAGCTGCATCTGAGGATCTAACGTCTGTCACATCTAAACACACAAGTGTGTGTGTGTGTGTGTGTGTGTGTGTGTGTGAAACAACCAGCGATAGCACAAACATCCATTATGACCTTTGACCTCTCACTTCTGCTTGTTGCATGTTATCAAAGACTCAGAAGGTTTAGACGTTGATCCCCTCATTCAGTTTCACAACACAATGTCGCCTTCCAGTGGCAGAACGTTGAACTGCAGCTCTGTGACAATCCAGTCAATGTTATAGACTAATTTATATTAAGTATTCATTCATCAGAGTTTTCATGTTTTATTTCAATTTAAATCATTTTAAATCAGAAACTCACAGAAGTTTTGTGACTGAAAATAAATCCGATAATTCAATCATGCTGACGACTCATCACAGTTACCGGTGGTTTGCCACAGAGAGGATCCAACGTGGATTAATACGCCACTGAAAATAATCCCTGAAACGTTCCCTGGTTCCTCTTGTTGGTGAAAAGCTGCACTGAGCTGCTGACTTATTAAAACAAAACCAAGTGTGTGTGTGTGAGGATTTTACAGGTTTGTGTTTCCAGTGGGAAACGATGAGCTCGGTTCAGTACTGAGAGATAAAGACATAGAATAAAAATGAAAATATACAATAACAGTCCAATTAAGGAGAATAATCACAGGAACAGACACCAAAAGAACATATGAAAAACGTATGAAGTTTTAAATTGTGTTGACATTTGGATAACAAACTTAATTCATGTGTATGTTTCCAAATGAAGTAATAGTACATTCACCACTAGGGGGCAGCAGAACAGAGTATTTCAATGTGTGTTGAACTTTGGACTGTGTGTGTGTGTGTGTGTGTGTGAGTGAGTGTGTGTGTGGTCCAGGAATAACTCATATTGTGGGGACTTGTTTGTCTGTGTGTGACATTGTGACCGGTCCTCACAACTTTGGGCTGTGTGTGTGTGTGTGTGTGTGTGTGTGTGTGTGTGTGTGTGTGTGTGTGTGTGTGTAAGAGAGAGATAGACAAAAAGAGCAAAGGAAAGTGAACATGTATAATTGTGCAGACAAATGTGTGTGAGTCTGTGTGTGTGCCAAGCTTGTTTGTATGCCTGTGTTTGCTGGCCCGTGTGTGTGAGTGTGTGTGTGTGTGTGTGTGTGTGTGTGTGTGTGTGTGTGTGTGTGTGTGTGTGTGTGTGTGTCCTGACAAAGGCTCCATCCAGCCATGCTGCAGAGGGCTGCTTGTTCCCAGAGACCCTCAGAGCTCCAAGACGCCCAGTCTCTCCGCCGCTGAGCGCCCAGACGCAGCAGCCCCCCGACACGGACCCTCACCCGGCCCCCGACCCCCGGCCCGACTCCTGGAGCTCCAGCACACCTGCTCGGATCACTAATGGACGGAAGTAACAAGGGATGAGCTTTAAAGTGGGAAAGTTTGGAGGCTAGCTGGGAGTTTAACGAGCGAGAGAGAGACGCCACAGAGGAGAAGAGAAGACTTCTGTCTGGACTACAGGTCTTTAAATCATCAAATCAGAAATCTGGATTTGTCAACAATACAAAACAAACTATCACCTCCTCTGCATATTCCAACATTTTGGAACAAGGTTTTGGAAACATTGTTTTACGCCACTTTTTGCAATTATTTTTGTTGTCACGTATTTTAAAGTGTGAAATTAGCCGATATCGAACACGTCTGGTGTGAATCTTTCACATTTCCAGCCTGCGTCATGGCTGCCGGCCTGTGGTTGTGTCTGTACCTGCCGCTGCTCCTCACGGACGCAAAGAGCGTCGAGCAACACGACAGTCAGCGTGACGCCCCTGGTAAACCCTCGTCTGGTGTTAAACTGGAACCACTCTGGACCAAGCAGGTCAGAGCTCAGGATGACACCCACACCCCCGACCAAAGCCTCCCCCTCCCTGAGATGCTGGATTTAGATGTGGAGCATCACCGCCGTCTGACCCGCGGCGCCGACGAGGACGAGCAACAGTCCACCTTCAGCCAGTCCTTTGAGAATGACTCGGTGACAACGCCGCAGGCCACCCAGCTCAACCACGTGACAGACGTGGCAGCCGGGGGTAATGATGGGAATGATGTTGATGAGGTCAATCTCCACGGAAACACCTCCAGCTCCAACGCCCCGGGACTCTTCAACCCGTTCTACCCGCTGGTGGAGAGCTCGTACGCCGCCTACGCTGTCATGTTCCTGGCGGGCCTGGTGCTGGCGGTGGGTGTGGTGGGAAACATGGCGGTGATGTGCATCGTCTGGAACAACTACTACATGAGGTCCTCCTGGAACTACCTGCTGGCCAGCATGGCATTCTGGGACTTCTTGGTCCTGGTGCTCTGCCTCCCCGTGGTGGTCATAAACCAGCTCTCCCATAGGAGGATCCTGGGTGACATCACCTGCCGTATGGTGCCTTATATGGAGGTGGGTGGGGCTTATTCTAAGGTGGGAGGGAGTCGATGTGATAGCTTTAAACTTGTTCCCTTTAATTTTGACATAAACACTGACATTTGAAGTTGGTGCTCATATTATCTGAACTGGTGACACGTCATTTGCCAGCTCGCAGTTTTCTTCTTCTCTGGCTTTTTTGGGTCACTGCTGTTCCTCAGTAAAGTAGCATTAGCAGTAAAGTAGCTCATCGTGTCTTTACTCCACAGCGCCACCGTTTGTCCGAATGTCCACAGGACTTAAGATAGTTTTTTGAGATTTGGGTTTGGAACCCAAACTGTCCCCAGCAGAAACCGAAGCTGCTCTTGAGAGTCAGTTGTCATGGTAACCTGTTACCAAGGCCACTGGAATGTCCTGCTGCTGCTTTCATGGTTTGACAGGAACAAATTTGGGGTGGAAATGTTTTTGTATGATGTGTAACCCCGTCTCTGGCGGCCATATTGGAGGCCCTGAGGTCTGGGAACAGCTGATCATCTCAATCAGCGTGCCTCAATTCAGCCTGCGTTAAAATGAGGAATGTGGAGCAGCTTATGAAGTTATACTTTAGTAACATAATTAAATACTTCAGCTCCACGTTGTCATAAGTATCAGAAACGATTTCTGAGGAATCTGAGTTGATTCTGAAGATGAGAAGTTTTTGTATTTTTCTAAAAGAACACATCAGATACCTGTTGCTGCTACTGTGGAAATATAACACTACACTCTGCCTTTCAAAATAAAATACAGATTATATGACCTGTTGAAACAAAAACTGATAATTTACTAATAAACCTTTTGTGTTGGAATGTAATTTAACAAGTAGCTAATGTTAAAGTTTGTGTTGATAATTAAATTACACGGCTTTGCTCGACAAAACATCATTTTAGCTTCTAAGAGCAATTTTGATGTTTTAATCACTTAAATAGAAACGTAAATAATTATAATGTCAAAAACAAATTTGAACTCCTTTATGATTTTCATAAAAACATGCTCTGATCGTTTAATGTCTGCTCCAGTCGCAGTTTCTTCGGTGTCTTTTAAGCGCTTCAGCGAGGAGCATTGAATCATGGGTATTTTTTCTTGTCAACATCCGGTGAACTGATGAACTGTTTGGATTCTCATGCACTTCACGGTTCACTACCGGGCGATCGGAACGCACCCAATCAATGCAGAGGTCCTTCTTCTTCTGGTGTTTGTTTCTTAAGTTACCAAACTGCCTCTGATGCGATATCACCCCCTTGTGGACTGGATGAGAGTTGACTCTGCTCACAAGGTTAAGAAGTGTAAATGCCGCCAGTGTTTAACCCTCAACTCTTTTATCTTGTTGGAGATATGTTTTTCTTTAAAGGTACAGATAGTTAAATTACATGTAACATGATATTTTAGATGCAACTTTAGGTTTTAGCAGCAACGGAAAAACAAAACAATGAATGTCTGACAAAACTAAATGGGGGTTTAACATTAAAATGTTAACTTATTTGTGTACAGTGAGTCTGCTGTAGGTGTTGAATGTGCAGGTGTAAGAGTGTTTAGAGTTTTTAAGCTCAGCACGTCTGTACTGACCACTGACGTGAGACTGACGTGAGACTGACCACAACCTTTAAATCGAATCTGTTTGATAAAGAAATGACAGGTTTGGATTTTCCTATATTGAGAAATGAAAGTACTCGGATTTAGTCGAGTATGTTGAAGCTTTGTTCTCCTTGTCTCTGCAGGTTGTGTCTCTGGGCATCACCTCCTTCACCTTGTGCGCTCTGGGCATCGATCGTTTCCACGCCGCCACCTCCTCGTCCCAGCCGAAGGCTCGGCGGGTGGAGCGCTGCAGCTCTGTGCTGCTGAAGCTGGTGCTGGTGTGGCTTGCCGCTCTGCTGTTCTCCAGCCCAGAGATCTTCTTGTGGCAGCTCAGCCAGGCCGTGTCCCCATCCACCGGCCGCCTGATGGACTCCTGCATCATCACCCCCTCCTCGCCTCTGTCCCTCTACCTTCCTGACTCCCTCCACTCGCTGCTGCTCAGGTATCACCAGGTGAGCGTCTCTTCTGTCCCTGATACCGGACTTGACTCACAAGGCATCATGACCCTTCTCCTCTTAACTATAAGGAGCTAAGTTGGTCCTGCTACATATCACAGTCCTGCCTTTAAATGTAAAAACATCTCAAGGAACCTTTTCACACCTGAAAGTCTGAACGAGGCTTCATGTGTTTGTTCCACAGTTTCATTTGATCTGTTAGTTTTGGTTTCACATTGTAATTTAGGAACTAAAGAATTTTGTCTGACATACGTGCGTCCTGTCGTCATCACCTACATGGGCGGAGTCTACCTGTACTTGACTCTGATTGGTTTGTAGACAGCGTCTGACGTGGGCGTGTTGTTAGTTGGGGGGGGTGGTAGTCTTTCTGTTTGAATGGAGAAAATGAATGAAGAGGTTGCCAATGTAATATCATGACACCGCCCGTATTCTATGCGTCTCTTTCAGGGTCGTATGTGGTGGAGCTTCGGCTGCTACTTCTGCCTCCCGGTCCTCTTCACCATCCTCTGCCAGATGGCCACCCGCAACGTCAACAGCGACTACAGTTCCGCCAAAAAGCAGCGTGACCACGACGACCGCTCCTCCAATCAGAAGCGCCAGCAGCACCAGGCGGTGGAGCGGCAGCTGAACTGCACGCTGCTGGCGTTAGCTGTGGTGTACGGCATCTGCGCTCTGCCCGAACACATCTGCAACATCACACTGGCCTACACGCACATCGCTGTCTCCGAAGACACGGCCGCCATGTTGGCTCTGTTACATCACTTCCTGTTGTTCTTCAAGTCATCGGTGACCCCTGTGCTGCTGCTGTGTCTCTGTAAGGTAAGTCAGAGACAACACACACAACCATAGACTTTCACAAAAAGGAGAAGTGAAGCCAAAGGGCCTGAATCCTGTTCTCTGTTGGATGACCAGCAGAAACCACTGGGTTAAAAGAAGTCAATTTCTATAGAAGTCTATAGAAAACGACTCAACTTTCTGTCTCAATGTCTAGTTTCAAGTCTTCTTCAATACAGCTGATGGTCATTTAGTAAATTATGGTCCATTAAGAGTCAAACGTTAAAGCACCTGTTACTTTGGGGCCTGGACCGGGTGAGTCCATTTGGCTTTTGTAGGTGGGCGTGTCCTCAAGTTCTCAGTCAGGCTCCATCGCCGTGACCCATTATGTTGTTCTCTGATGAACTTTAGATGACTCGGCCTGTTGTTGTGTTTCAGGCTCTCGGCCAGGCCTTCATGGACTGCTGCTGCTGCTGCTGTCAGGAGTGTCAGCCCAACACGGCCCAGGGGTCACCAGGCTCTGCCCAGGTCAAACTGAAGGCGGCCAATGAGACGTCCATCTTATTTGACAAGGCTAAAGACACGTCCGCCATCTTGTCCATCTCCAGCTAGAGCCCCTTTAACCATCAGTCCATCTTTTCCTCCTGCATAAGTCAATCATGTCCATTCTGCTCTTCCTTCCTTGATGTTTAACTGGTCCCTTCTCCTCTTCCATGTTTGCCATCAACCCTGTTCTCTTTCTCCCACATATTCTTTCCATGGATTCTTCTTTCTCTTTCTCTCGGCCCTCTCCTCCTCTGTATGATATCCCTCTATGGACACAGTGCTCCCCCCTCCAGCTTCCTCTCTGTGCAGGAAATGAGGTTTAATCTGTAGTGAGTTTAGAAAAGTTGCTGTACTTGCACAACCAGCTGTCGTAAAAAGCAGGAGCCTGTTTCCGGACTCTCCCAGTGGGACTCTTCTCTCCAGCTCCCTGCTGAAATGTGTTATGGAAAAACATCAACAGATGCAGAATAGATGGAAGATCCTCGATGTTCGTTGCACCTGAGACGGATGATGCAAAGCTGAAATGTTAATGTGTTTTATGGAGAAGCAGCAGAAGTTCACATGTACGGTTGGTTTGTTCAGAGGCTGCGGCTGAGTCAGATGTGGACGTTAGTTTGAAGCAAATCAAACTAATGTCCAAAGATTTTTCAAACACTGTTCACAGCTCAAGTTCTTTGATACAATTTGTTTTAAGTCATTAAATTGAACAACAAAAAAATGAGTTCATAGCAAAATTTTAATCGTATAAGCTTCATTGGCATGAATGTTAAAAGTGACAGAGCTCACACAGCCACGTCTGAAGCTCGTTCACGTCGAACGAGGAGACATCATCTGTTGCATTGTGGGTCCGTGGTTTCGATTTGTTCGTGTTTCGTGTTGAGAAAACTCTTCAAGTTGAGAAAACTCTTCAAGTTGAGAAAACTCTTCAAGCAGCAACGCAGACGCCAGCCAATCAAATCGTGTTTATGTAAACTCAGGGTCCTGACTTACCGGGACACAAACTGGAGAAGGCAGCTGGTGAGCTAACCTTGCTACGAAGTCGGCCATGACAGATGATGATCTGGTAGCTTTTTGAAAGTCAGCCATCTTGTGTGTCCTGAGCGGGAAACTGTGATTGGTCGTTGTCATGTGATGAGCAACATGTACATGTGTGAGGGCTGTTGCCAAAACTTTCTTACACATTTAAAGTAATAATATAAATAATCAATCATCGGCAGAAATTCAGCAGAATCGAATCAACTAAATTACCCCATTTTTGCACAAATGCCCTAAATGAACATTTCTTGGAGACAGAGTTGTTGTCAAGGCAGAAAAAAGAACTCAGATTGAGTAAAGTTGTCAAAGTTTGCAGATCTAATTCACCCTTTAGCTGCGTAATGACCCCGTGAACTCAACTTCACGAAGAACATATGATTCATCGTTTTGTGGTTTGTTGTGTTGACCACGTTCGTTTTGTGGCTGCACTGTTCAAAACAGCCACAAGGGGAGCTAGGTAATTTATGCTGGCTTTACACACGAAAAAAGATACGACCCTTTTAAACGATGCAAGTATATGTTGTTAATCAATACGTCCACTAGGGGCAGTGCAGACTCGAGAGTTTCTGACAACGTAAGTCTCTCTTCATAAAGTTCTGCCATTGTTGAAATTTCCTCCTCGATTTTTATGATCGTTTTGATATCGTTATGATACGCTGCCCCCTACGATTTCTGGTGGTACTGCTACATTTCGTAGTTTAAATCATTTCTGCCTCCGCAGCAGCTTTGTCTTTAAGAAAAGTTCCCGCACGTGAACGAGGAACAACCACGAGCGTCAGGATTCAATCTCAGACCAGAACGTGATGATAAATCCGTTTCGTCGAAGGCTTTGACAGCAGCTTGTCTTTCATTCTCTTCCTGTGAAGAATGTGCTGCTTGTTTGTAAAGATGAAGACAGAGTGAAAGAGGCAGGGAGGAGATATAAAGAGTATTTGAACAGGACTCGAACCCTCAGTGCTGAGGTGGTCTCTTTGTACAGGAAATTAAACTGTGTAGGAAGTTGTGTATTAATATGTGTTTAGCATAACAGTGTTTTCACTGTCAGACTCAAACCACTAGAACAAATGAAACAGAATATGAATGTAGCTCGTTTTAAAGCTAGTTATTTGACTAATTACATCGTTGTATGAAGGGAAGTGAGACAGTACATTTTCTATGTCACATGAGTGTCTACGTGTTTGTGATGATCAGAGTCAGAGTGTGTTCATGTTGTTGTGTTGTGGGTCAGAACCGACCGAGTCTCGTCAGAACGTCGGTCTGAACGTCTGCAGGAGGAAACTGTCCAGACTCACGTTGCCTTCACACGATGAGCAGCTCGTTCCAAACGACACGTACGTCACCGTCTGTAGTTTACACGTTTTCACAGGAAGTTACAGGCGCTCAGTGCATGTGCAGCTGATTGAATTCAAACTATTAATTGGACTTACGAAAAAAATAAATAGATCTGATTTCCTTCAATTCTACATTAACAGTTTACATATAATCAGGGAATCTACATGATTGAAGGTCGCCGCTAAATATCGACAAACTGACCCAGTTGTTTTGTTAAATATGACGGAAACGTGAGTTAAAACTGAAAATTATCATCAAGAATAAAAATAAAATAGAGATCGTATCTCAAGCAACTCAGAATTCGACTCAGTCAACCATCACAGATCTAAACAGTCTGAGGAGTAACATCACTTTGGTTTTGACGTCGACTGAAAGACTGAGGTTTGGACGAACGTGTGGAGGCAACGTGAATAAACGATATAACGTGAGTTCCTACATTGACTTTACATGAGTCAGGTGGAGAAAGTATAGTTTGGTTAAACAGAAGTTAACAACAGAGCAAATGAGTGAGGGTTGTCGTGGATTTCTTATTCAAGTGAGATACATAGAATCATTATTCAAGATTTTATTCATCATGTGGAAAAATAAAGATTTTATTATTCACATTTTCAGTTCGTCTTTATTTGCCATTTTATAAACTAGTTCTAAAGCAAAGTGGATCTCAAACTAATTTACCGTCTATATTTGGTTTATTTGAAGTTGTTCAGAAACATTATTAAATAAAATAAGACAGTAGCAAGATAATAAAAAGGTGGAGAGTTGGTAAATCACAGGACTCAAACTTCTGTCAAGTTTATCACAGTCTGTTCACTTTTCATTCCAGTTTTCAGTTTGTTTGGGGTTTTTAATATCATGAGCCGTCCTCCCGAAAACAAAACCTGATTCCTTGATAAGGAGCTAATTGAAATCGGTGCCAATAACAAACATTATCAGCTTCTACGTTCATTAACATTGAGGAAATCCTGAATAAGGAAAAACACTTCTGTGATTAACCAGATGTGATAAAATATCCTTAACATCTGGAAACAAGGAGAAAAGGCCATGAACAAGCCCCGCGACTAAAGTGTGTAAACATTAAATACACAACCCCAGTGATGATAGTCCATGTGTGGACCTGTAGAGACGATACAGACCAGTTGAGATGTGCAACCTTTGATTCTCTAATCTGACGAAGATGTGACGATTGCAGAAGTGAAGCCAAGTGACAGGGGTTGAGTTTCTCTTCCTGTTTCATGCTATAGCGCAGGGATCTGAAAGTTAGGTCAGGACCCCCAGGGGGATCTGAGATGTTTTCCAGAAATCAATTGTGTATTTGAATTTTCATACTTGTGTTACATTCGTCATTTTGAGCGTCAGGACAGAAATGTTTAGAAACTCCTGCTATAATAATGAAGACTGCAGCTGGTGATGTGATATGTTCAGACTTTTACTGATACTCAAATGACTGGTCCGCCGCCGGTGCTAAAAAACATCCAGAGGGAAACACTGTTAAATGTTAAAACACTCAAATGTTAAATCTAAACACGAGAACAAGAACTTTGTCTGAAGGTTACAGGAAGAACTGTGTCATGAAAGAAGTATAGAGCAAAAATGTACTGAACATCAGCTGCAGCATCAGGACAAGATCACAACATCAAAGTTTAATGAGGTAAAAGTAAAACAGGAATAATCAAGTTTCAAGTTCAGAGGAGATTTTGAGAAGCTCGTTAAACACGTCATCTGGGAAGATCCTCTGAGAGACTCCAGCGCGAGGAAGAGTTTCCCTCAGCGGAGCTGCTGCTCTGCATATCAATGACCTCACTACTGTCCCGTCGCCATGGGAACCCAGCCCAAATTCACGTGTGAGAACGAACACGCATGCACACACACCCACAGAGTTCTGTTAATTTAGAAACTCAAACTCTTTTCTAATCAATGAGAGACTCTTTCCTCCCCCGTCTTTGCCTGGTTACCCCCGGCAACTC
>NC_047157.1:26259966-26307466 GCF_009819705.1 Hippoglossus hippoglossus
GGCCTGCTTCTTTGTTGATTGCTATATAAGTAGTCCTACACACACGCACACACACACACACACACACACACACACACACACTTCACACCATGAAAGAAAGGTTTTCGCCACTTGTTGACGAGCAGGCCGACAGGAGGAGGAGGGAGGGGCTAAGGTCGGAGGTTTTATCAGTGCGATCACGTCACACATGACCAGCGTCTTTTCCTCCTTTCGGTTTCTTCACTTCCTTTTTTTGTGCGTCGTTCTTTGAGATGCTGAGAAAGCTCCGACTCTTTCTCTTCCCTTAAACTGTCAGTTAACCTCCAACAAAACGCTGAGCGACAGCAGAGTGACGCGACACAACGCTCCCCCCTGTGGCCGCGTGGGGATCCTGCAGTTAATTAACACATTGTATCAGTTTATTGTTGTCATCAGATTGTCAGAGTGAGCAGTGACAGGAAGTGGACATTCAGACTGTTTGTATCTTCATCAGCTGTTCAGCCAAACATAAACAAAGATGGACGACATGACGGCTCATAAAAGTGTCTCAATTGCCCCCTGGTGGCTGGCTGCAGTAAACGTCATTGACAGTGCCTCCTCTGTGTTAGCAGCTGGGACATGACCCAAACAAAAACCCAAAAGTCAAAGTGGACGTTAAACTATATCTATCAAGTAAATCCCATCAGGCCTCAGCTTCAACCTGGAGGAGCTAAAAAGTGTAACTGAGGAACATCTGGATCACACTGATGAACCTGCTGCTGTTCAATCTGCTGCTGTTCAACCTGCTGCTGTTCAACCTGCTGCCGATCAACCTGCTGCTGTTCAACCTGCTGCTGTTCAATCTGCTGCCGATCAACCTGCTGCTGTTCAACCTGCTGCCGATCAATCTGCTGCTGTTCAACCTGCTGCCGATCAACCTGCTGCTGTTCAACCTGCTGCTGTTCAATCTGCTGCTGTTCAACCTGCTGCCGATCAACCTGCTGCTGTTCAACCTGCTGCTGTTCAATCTGCTGCTGATCAACCTGCTGCTGTTCAATCTGCTGCTGTTCAACCTGCTGCCGATCAACCTGCTGCTGTTCAACCTGCTGCCGATCAACCTGCTGCTGTTCAACCTGCTGCCGATCAACCTGCTGCTGTTCAATCTGCTGCTGATCAACCTGCTGCTGTTCAATCTGCTGCTGTTCAACCTGCTGCCGATCAACCTGCTGCTGTTCAATCTGCTGCCGATCAACCTGCTGCTGTTCAACCTGCTGCCCCCTCAACCAGACCTCGGACCAGAACATGGATGCATGTTGCAGAGTGTGATCACGGAGCTGAACTCTGCAGCCGGAGGCACAAGGTGTGTTTTTTACCTTTAATTTGTACAAAGATAAATAATCAAAACACAACATTAACAAAACATGTGCTGTTTGTTATGTAAAATTTGATTTGACGCTTCAGCCTCTTTGAAAATCTTTTACTTTGGTTCATCGTCCTGCAGCCGTCAGATCTGCTGACTCATCCAACTGTGATGATCACTGTCATGAACCTGAGGAACTGCTGAGCTCAGTGTACACACACACACACACACACACACACAGACACAGACACACTAGAGATGCGTGTGTTTGTGCTGCCCCCTGCTGTCCCCTCACTAACATTACAGCTCTGAGACTCAAATTTGACTGGACGGAAAAGTGCAGAAAACAAATAAAATTAACTCAAAATGAATAAACATATTTTGTCCCAATTTAAAATGTATATATTTATTTGGACATTTGTTCTTACTTAATGTGTGAGATTACACAGAATACTGATCTCTGATTGGTTGGCAGGTGGGACAGATAATCTGTTATACCTGCATGTACCAATGACCAATGATTCATGATCAGTTTGTTTTCTCAGCCTCTAATTTAATCACCTACATTTTATTTTGTATTGTTCTTTAACTTTCTCACAGACTCACAAACAGCTGAAACGGTCTCGTGTTGTTTCTCCATAGTGTTTTTATTAGTATCATACACAAGCATGTTTCTATTAAAACACATTATATCAACTGAATCAAATCATAATGTACAAACGAGTTGAAAGCGACGTCCGTCTTCACCGTGTTGAACCCCACATGTACAAACACGCCGACAGGATCAGAAACCAAACCAGAGAAATCCAAACACAGCAGTGGTTAAACATGTGACCTGTTAAAAGTGTCATTGAGCAAGGCACCGGACAACCAGCAGCTCACTTACTCTGTCTCTGGGTAAAAACCTTTTAAATTTACTCTTTGTTAGGCAGAAGTTTGTGTCCGTTAAATATGTAAAGACTCAAATTCCAATGTAAAGACCAAGGATCAGGTGTGAGCGGTTCCTCGGCCCGGATCTAAAAGAACCACGGTTCCGTTGGTTCGCAGTGTGAAAACACTTTTTGGACTTTTACACCAATATCAGGAAGTTGAGACACAATTAAACGATAAAAGAGGAAAAAGAGGAAGAAGAGAAGCAGAAATGAGCCGCGGTACCGTAGGGAGGAAGAAGGAGAATAAATATTTAGCTGCAATTTGGTCTAAGTCATAAAAACTCACTTCCTATTGGACTTCCACAGATCCTCTGAAAATGTTGAGACATACTTCCAAAACAGAAAGAGAACCAACGACCCGCTGAACTGACAACACGCCGACATCAAGTATTGTCAGACGCAGCCCACGTGATGACGAGTTCAGATTATATTCAGGTCCCATTAAATATTTTAAAACTCTGATTTGTTCCTGTTGGACTGAATCTGAGTTTTTGTTTTCTTAGTTTCTTTTGGATCCTGAAAAAAAAAAATCTAAAACTCAAATTCAGCTCCACGCAAACAAATTAAACTGATTTAACATCTTTGGAAAGAACATGGGATTTTATTAAAATGTATTATAAATTTTTCTTTTTTATGTGATAATCTAAAATTCTATAACCACTGAGCAGGCGTATCTGCTGAGAAAGATCCCGTCCGATGACCTGAAGCTACAGAGCAAGTGGACGATTTGTTTGTTTGTTGCTTCTCGTGTTTGGATTTCGTTGCTGATTCGGGTTTTTAAATCCTCTGTCGTCGACTTTCAGGTGAAGATTGAACCAAACAGGATGATTGTGACACACGTGTGACATCACATCCTGCCACGGTTCAGTTCGTACATGCAGGGTCAAAGGTCGTTACTGGATTTTTTTTTTTTCTCCTTAAAAAAAGAAAACAGGCCAAACTTTACATCACAATGACCATATTCCAGTGTTTTCATCTGTAAAGCACACGGATCCTTCTCTGACATCATGTACTTAGAAACATGTAGAAACTGTTTAAAGCACAATATCAATACTTCTGTTTTATTGCACTGTTTTAAGGACATTTCGTGTCGTGTTCTTTACGTCTTTATAGGTTAACACTCACTGGATTAAGGCCATTTCACGATAAAGTCGCACCAAAATAACTTTTAACATCGTCAGGTCCCTACAGATATACAATCTCTGCCCTCCGCATGCAAACATAAGAGCTCAGAGCCAATCAGAAGCCAAGGATTTCAAGGTTCACACGCTTGGGATGATGAACCAGGACCATCTGATTCAGGAGACAACTCGTCAGAGTCTGAATCCCAAAAGACAAGAGACCACTTTAAACTGTTTTGGTTTAATCGGTCTGTCTGATTCCGCTGGGATTCTAGTTATCGTTGTTTTTGTACTTAAAGAAGTTGAAGATTCAACTTTTCATACGACTACTTCTGGCAAACATCAGAAGTAAACATGAACTGGTACGATTCATCGCCTCCTGCCTCAGACATGTTTGGTCTCACTGGTCGAACTGGAGTCGGTCCCAGTTGACGTTGGCTGAGCGACGGGTTTCACCCTGGACACGTCGCCAGCTCGTCTATATTCACACATACAGACAGTTTAGAGTCTCCAGTTAACGTGACCCCAATCCGCACTGTGGGGGGGCACCAGAGTACCTGAAGGAAACCCACTCAGATTGGCCCCAGTGGTACTGGGATTCCAACTGAGAACCTCCTTGCAGTGAAGCTAACCACTGCACCACTGTGCCACCATATATAGAATCAATATGCTTCATGTTTTTTGTCGTACACTGAATATTTGAAGTCTCGACCACTAAATTGCTTTATTCCCGTTTCAAACCGCTGCAAATTCCTGTTGCTGGATTTCTATCAAACTACAAACTGTACCTTTGAAATCCTCTTGGCCATCTGATCCGCCTGACGGCATCAACAACTAAAGATCACGGTGCTGGCTGATCAACAGATCAATAAACTCCCAGTGGCCCTGAATGGAGTCAGACAACTCGTGGCTGCTTCAGGAAACACAACCTGAAACCTGGAGCAGCTGGAGAACAGACAGCTGTTAAGAGGCTGAACAGGATCCAGATTTAAATCCTCAGAGTAAAACGACTCAATGGGAATTATTCTAGATGTTCTCTGGTCCGATAAAGAGCGACACCCGCTGGGGCCTCGGTTCACACAGCTCCTCCAGGTCAGCTCTGGGTAGTTATTAAGAAATAAGCAGCTTTCCACTGTCGGGCTAAAGAGGGCGCTGTTGTGAAAAATCACATTTCAAGGAAAAACAAAAGGACTTTCCCCCCAATAAAAGGTTTGAAGAGACCTTGTGTTGCAGTAAGTTGGACATTATGTATCTAAGAGTGGGACGTCCCATTGTTGGTTTGATCTCGCACTGCTGGGAGTGGGCCTCACATTCTTGGGAGTTCAAAGACGCTTTGTTGGGATTCTAGTTTGAACTGGTTAAATTAAAATCAGGAGTCCAAACTCACCAGAATGTAAAGTCTGTGACTGGGACAGTTTTATGCCAAAATCAACAGCTGAAACTCTGATGTTATTTGAACACACCTGCACGAGGCTGTTGGTTCCTGACCTACGCTGCAAACATCCGATTTACGTGGACGTGACTTCAATGAACCAACCAAACTTTTAAATTTTCTTGCCTCAATATAAACTCAAAAAACAAACCAAGCCGATTTATCTCTCTGTCCATCACTCCAGACAGTCCGTTTAAAATATGAAGCGATTATTTAGACAAAAGAAAACGGGTCTGGAGAAAGTTTGAGTTTTTCTAAAGTTTAATTGGGGATTAGAATAATTTTGTCACAGCCTTTGCTTCGTGAATAAAATTGGCAACTCACAAACTGTTTCTGGGAATCTGGACTTAGTCTGAATCGGATGTTTCACCAGAGCACAGAAAGTCTCCTGACGGCAGAATAAGCCACGTTTGGCCCGACAGTGTAAAGAGTGTGTGCAAGCAGAATGAATCTCCCACGTACACCGCTGACCGTGTGACCACTCTTCACCAAGATGACCACGGTACAGAGAAACATACAGACAGGTCGCGTTCCTGCCTGTTCTGACGTCTGATTGGCTGCGGACCAGGATGTGTCGGGACGTGATACGACCAATAATGTTACAGCTGAAACAAACCATGAGGGCGTGGCCATACTGCTGATGAGGATCTTTGGACAAAGCTACGTGCTCATGTTCCGAGTCCCAACTTCTAGATCAGGAATCGGAGAATAAAATCTTAAATTGTTTATCTCTTTACAAACATCTGTTTTGTTAAAGTCAGTGTCGTGTGTTTAAACACTAACTTGTACTTAATGGTTTTACTAAAGGTTTGAATGACTGAATATTTGTTGTTACTCCCAAATGATTCAATAGACGACATAAATAAATATATCTTAAGAAGTTTTCCTTGTGTTGCATCGATGCAGAACAAACTTTGGAATCATAAATCTATCATATCTGGTTTTATCAGAAATACTAACATTAGCAAGTCTATGGCCAACAATATACAAATGGAATCCTCCCCACAGAATTATAATGTTATATTCTTATGTCTGACTCTATTTGTCATGTTTTAAACTAATAGTCACAGAAAAAATAAATGGATGAAAACATTGAAGTAAATCGATTTTAAAATAAAAATGTAATATGTGGCTTTTAATGAGTCTTATTACAATTCTCCATTTAAAGCCAGGGTGTGAACATTGCAGCCTGATCACGTGACACCCCTGGTCCAATCAGCAGACGTCTCAGAGCAGAAAACACTGAACTCCGGCTGAGCGTCCAGAGAAAACTCAACAAACAATAAAAAACAACCATATAAAACAAATAAGAAATAAAAAGCTTATTACAGAGATATGAACAGAAACAATAACAATCTCCTTCTCCAGTTTAAGTACCACTTCATTAAATCTGGACAGACCAGCTTATATCACAATAAGAAGATTATTAACATTATTCTCATTATTAATATCTTACAAAACCAAAATCAACAGTGCAATAAAAAGGTTTTTAATCCCTCGCTCAGCAGGAGAGAGAGAAAGACAGCGAGGGGCTGGGCGACGAGGAAAGAGAGGAAGAAGGTAACATCCAAAAATAAGAAAAGGAAGGAAGGAAAGATAGAGGGAGTACAGAGGAGGACAAGCAGTTTACAACAGACGAGGGAGGAAGAGGAGCTTCTAAGGATTATATAAAGGTGAAATAATGGATGGAGAGATGCTGTGGAGGTAGAGAGGGGAAAATGGAAGGAGAGAGGGAGGGATGAAAATCAATAGGGGTGGAAAAAAGAAGGAGGAGAGGAAATGATGATGGCAGGTAATAGGATTAGGAAATGATCAGATCCACAAAACAGGCTCCAGCCAACAAAGTGTTTTTATGGCCTTTGGAAAGAAAAAGCAAAAAGGATATTTATCAGTTTGTAGTTTTTTGGCAGTTACGGTGAAGATCAACAGTCAAAATGGCGACGGTTTGATTAAATAAAAAAAAGTAAACGTGATGGAAGTTGTTGTGTGGATCTGTAAAGATGCACTGATACCACTTCACTGTTAAAACCGAGATGACGTCACTTCATCGAGCTCCTGCTATCTGCTGTGAACTCTTCCTCTTCCTCAGACATTAAAACCACACCCACCCGTCCATGGAACATTCACAGACTCACTTTGACCTAATTATTGTTAATACTGTTTCTTTCACGTGGAGCAACTCATATTCTCGCTGCCGCAGATTCGAGTGTTTGAATCCGTGTTCACGTCTTTCTGCACATTTCCCTTAACAAAACCAACGCTACCGCCATTAACTCTGAGCTGCAGGAGGATTTCTTCAGCTGCAACAATCATAGAAATTGGCCCAAAAATATATATTTGATCCAGCTGCGGAGAAACCAAAGCCCAGAGGTATCAATGCATCCAGAGGTGGAGGGTGGGGGTGGGGGGGTGGGGGGGTGGGGGGGGGAGGGAGGGAGGGTGATAGTGTGGGGAGAGGGAGTACAGATGTTGTTGAAGAGCAGTGGGGGTGAGATGGGTGGGGGGGTGATCAGAGAGAGGGTGTGTTAGGGTGTATGGGCGTGGCCTGTTTGGTAGGGGGCGTGTCTCTGTTCTCAGGAACTCCTCTTAGTCCGGGAGTGTTGGATCAACCACTGGAGGGTGATGTCTGCAGAGAGAGAGAGAGGTGAGGTCAGCAGTGTGTGTGTGTGTGTGTGTGTGTGTGTGTGTGTGTGTGTGTGTGTGTGTGTGTGTGTGTGTGTGTGTGTGTGTATGTCTGTCTGTCTGTCTGTCTGTCTGTCTGTCTGTCTGTCTGTCTGTCTGTGTGTATGTCTGTCTGTCTGTCTGTCTGTCTGTGTGTCTGTGTGTCTGTGTGTCATTTATTATTGTATTAATTAATACGACTTAATTCTCCAAATCAGTCTAAAACAGCCTAAAATATCCATTTATTTTTCTGATCCTCTCTTGAAGTTTTGTACTGTTGTGTTTAATTATATCTGCATCATCGTCCATGTTAACAACAAAAATATGTCCACATGTTTTGTTGTTTTTAATCGAACAATGAATCTGCCACATCTCCTACAGCTCCTTCACAATAAAAGCCTCCTGCTTAGTGTGAAGCAGGAGGAAATTGTGCAGTTTCACCAGCGATAATTTACCAGCAGGAAGTGATGAGTGAAAAACAGAGTGACACTAGTAACTGGACACACGAGCAGGAACGCAGGACATCGCAAAGTGTGGATGTCGGGTGTAACCATAGCAACAGAGATATTTTAAAACTAAAACATATCAGTGTGGACAAAGAAAATGGAATTCATCATGTCACTGAGGGTATAAAAGTGGAAACGTCTGTGTGTGTGTGTTAGTAGGTGTAGGTGTAGGTGTGTGTGTGTGTGTGTCATACCGATGTTGTCCTTTTCCTTGCAGGAGATGGAGTAGCAGCAGATCTCTCTGTCCTGGATGGCCGACAGGTTCCTGATTACATAAATAACAGGACGTACGAATGTCAGACAATATTCTTTAGTCCCTAAATTAATAATGTGAAACCAAAACTAACCAGATCAAATAAATGAATATAATAAAATATCACGAGTGGACATACATCCTCTCTATGAGCTCCTTCTCATCCAGAGCTCCTGGTAGGTCTCTCTTGTTCCCCAGAACCAGAACCTGCAGACACACACACAGAGAACACATCAGATAAAAACACTGGAACAGTCAGGTCAGTCGGGTTCTGTCAGTTTGGGTCGGTTCAGTCTGTCTCGTAGGTTCTGGGCAGGTAGTTCCAGTCAGGGTTTTGTGTTGGACCTGGTCCGAGTCGGTTCTGGTCCGAGTCTGTTCTGGTTCTTACAGGAATTCCCTGCAGCTGCGGTTTGTCCAGCAGGTTGTGGAGTTCGTTCTTGGAGGCTTCGATTTTCTCTGGATCTGCTGCGTCGACCATGTAACTAAAAACCAAAAGGGAACAAAAAAAGAAAAATCACTTAACATCTGTTATTTCATTCAAAGTGTCTCGATCGCCTTTCACAACTTTTACAACCAAAACTTCAACCTCACTGTTTCTCCGATTATTAAACTGATTTGTTTTCAGTTCACTTCTCTGAATTTGTGATGTTTACACAGTTTACAAATCTCCTGGATCCTGGTGTGTCCTAATACTGAACTTCAAGTGGAACGTGGCACAAACCCTCAGCATCACTTTCACTTCATCCAAACTGTCATCGCAGAAAAAGCTCTCTGTTGCGTGAATCTGACCCGTTTGCCCTGAAGCTTTCCAGTCCACGTCTCACCAACACAACTGGGTCAACACCACACGAGACCCGAGGACACTCTCAACTCAGGGCGTTTTCACTTCCCCAGCATGTTTACTTTGATTTGACCAAACTCTTGTCAGCAACCGTTTTTAAATATTAGATTTACTTGAGATAATAAGCTAAGAAACAGAACAGAAGGATGAGTCAGACTTGACTTTCCTCCATCTCTCTCTCTCTCTCTCTCTCTCTCTCTCTCTCATTCTGCTAACATCTCTCTGGGGTGGCTGTTGAGTTTGGACCGGGCAGTGACGTCCTAGCGGCCCAGTTAAAGTGACAGCAACCACAGGTTAAGAAACGGGGACTTACACGATAGCGCTGACTCCTCGGCAGTAACGCTCCCACATGCTCCTGAAGCGAGGCTGACCGCCGATATCCCACAACTACAGACACAGACAGAGCAGCTCCGTTAGAAAGGGTCATGAGTAAATTCATTAATACACATAATTAACAAAAACAGAGAAAAGAACTGACACTTTAGGAAAACGTTCAAGGGTTAAACATCACATTAATTTAAGTTTTTGCTAAGAAAACTAATATCTCCTGGTGAAAAAGTGGTCACACACGTAGGAGACACTGACAAAGATGTCAAGAGTGTCTGTGGTGATAAGAGGCTGTTGTCAAGAAAATCATGTGATCTCCACAGCGGAGTTAATAGTCACTTCCTGTCTCTGTCTGCTGCAGCCGGCTGCTCCACCTCTCGCCTGAATAATGAGGATTTGTTCCTGTTGTTAACGCGTCTGTGCAGAAAACCTCCTGCTGTGCATGTGTGAAAGGAAAACTCATGTCTGAAAACAGCTCTATTGATAGCTCAGATTATCATGTTGAAATGTCAAAAGCTGTTTTCAGACATGAAAATCGTTTCATGACATTTTTCTGGAGTTTGTCTTTCACATGTGAAGCAGCAGCAGCAGGTTGTCGGGTCCGACTCGTTCACAACAACAGGACGTGTAGGGAACATTCAGGCGAGGGGCGGAGCCTGTAGAGCAGCAGGAGGCGGGACATGACGTACGATGATGAGATCTGTGACAAAAGGCCTTTATACTGTAATGGTACTTTATCAAATAACAACAGTAAGATCACACACAAACACACAAAGCAAGTGGTCTACAACCAGACAGTCAATACACTCAGTATGAATGTGCACAGACAGGTAGAAGAGCCGAAGCAGGGAATTTAACTACCAACCTTGATGGTGACGTTGCCTTTAGTGATCTTCCTCATGTTGAATCCAACTGTAGGAATCATGTCTTCACTAAACTGCCCCGACTGAAACAGACAAACACAAAAAACACACGTTACTAATGAATATACACCACAACTGATTATGATGCTGTACGACACCGTTACATTAGACAATATCAGAAAACATATAAACATCTGATTTAAACTTATATGAAGGCGAAATGTAAATTAAAAGCCCCACTCAGGTGTTATATATTAGACCTAATTCACGCTCCTTTGAATTTTGCAGCACCAGTTTGACCCATTATCATTTTTATTGGTATTTACAGACAGTAAGAAGCAGCCAGACTTCTCACTAAATCTACTCACACAGCAAATTACGCTGGTTTTAACTTCTCTTCATTGGCTTCCGGTAAATTTAAGTATTGATCTTTAGATTTATCGCTGACTTTAAAGGCCGATTCTGGACTTGCACCAAAGTACATTTCAGACCTTTTGACACCATCGGAGGTTGGTTGTAACCTGAGGTCCTCAGTGAAGGTCCTGCTCCACAGGCCTGAGGACCAGAGGACCAGAGGACCTGAGGACCAGAGGACCAGAGGACCTGAGGTAACTGGGCCTTGTCTGTCAGAGCTGCTTGGAACAGCCTCCCTGAGGAGATCCCTCTGGAAAACTCCTTCTATTTAAAATCTGTCCTCAAAAGACACGTTCTTAAACGTGTGCTTTCTCCTACTTCTAATCCGACTGAACTATTCACTGATCATTTACTAATGTTTTACTTTATCTTGTTTCTCATCAGTAACATTCTTTATTTTTGTATTTGTGCTCATTAACTGTGTGATTTTAAAATTAATAATTTATTTTCTATCGTTTGCCGTCAGTCTTTTTTATTGTTAACTGGTCAAGCACCTGGTCACTGTGCTTGGAAATCAAGATTATTATTATATTATTATTATTATTAACAACCTGACCACTCATATTACGTCATTAAACACATTCATACAGAAACTGGTATATAAATCTCAATAGATGAAGATGAAATTAGAGCAGCAGAGGAAGCTGATGTTGGGGGGGGGGGGTGACAGGGAGGAAAGGTCACTGTGACAGCCGCCGCAGCAGAGGGGGGGGGTCGACCCTCTGACTCTGGACCACTCCTCCTAACAAGCACGCGGACGAGATGACAGATCCGGTCTCAAATCTGCTTTTTCCCCTTTTTAAATAAAAGCCCTGAACCTTCCGGGTGGAGGTGAGAGACCTCGGCCGGTGCAGATGTGCGAACAGCTGTGCGGAGTGACTGACACATTAACTGACACATTAACAGCTGATCCGTCTGTGACCACAGAGAAACTCGGCCACACTTGAATAAACTGAGCACAACGTCCCACGTGTACGAACCCCCCCGCGGGGACCGGTGGGTCGTGCCGAGCCGCGGGGAGCTGACCTCACCTCCGCAGGGTAACAATAGATGCAGCAGGATGCTAACTGGGGAACTGTCCGGCGTTAGCACATCTGTTAGCGGCGGCACGAGCCTCGGACTCACCGCTATCACGTTGACGAAGGTGGTCTTGCCGGAGTACTGCAGCCCCACCAGGGTCAGCTCCATCTCCTCCTTCCAGAACAGCGCCTTGAACCAGTCCAGCAGTTTGTTGATGAGCGCTATCATCTTGACGCCTGACGCTAAGCTAATGCTAATGCTAGCTGCTGCTGCTGCTGCTGCTGCTACGGCTAGGTGGAGGTGCTAGCGAGCTAGCTGGCTAACGCCCCGGCAGTCCTTCGAGACGCTGACCGTCACTGACACACCCGCGGACGGGGCCGGGAAACCGGGCAGCAGCGACTGTGTTAGTGTGAGCCGCGGAGGAGGTTCGATACCTCGCTGTTTGCAGGTTTAATGTCCGCTGTGAGTTTTCGGAGGTGTTTACTAGCGACGCCTTTTACCACAGAGCCGTCTACAGCGGAAACCACTCGCAACACATCCGGTGCAGCCCTTCAAAATAAATCTCCATTTTACACCGGTCGTTTTAAATATATCAAATCAAACAAAGGCTCCACGTGGACAATATGTGAAGTAAAATTAACAATAATCATAATGTGTAATTTAGAGGTTTTGTTTATTCTACAGTTCCTTTGTTATCGGTCGTGTTTTGGGGTTCGGTTGAGAGTGACAGCTCCACTTCCTGTTTGGGTGGGGCTGATATATGAAGAAGAAGAGAGGAGAAACAAGAGGAGATAAAAACTCCTGTGTGTCTGAAACACTGCCCCCTGCTGGACACACAAGGTACTCGTCACTGATCGTCTTTATATACAGTCATTGCTTCACAGCTTCACTTCCTATATCAAATTGATTTTTCTAAAAAAAAACACTTTCACTGAGTCAAAGATCATACATTTATATTTTATTTGATTTCATATAAACACTGTAAAGGACATTTTGTGTTTTTTTTTCAACTTGGTTCCTTTAGTTCGAGCTTCTCGGTTCAGTTCTGACGTTCTCGGTTCTGAATGAGTTCTTCGGGTTCTCTTGATGTTCAGTCTCAGTTCCTGTTTGTTTCCTGTGATTCTGCTGGTTCTTTAACTCTCGATCCTTAACGGCCTCAGGTCTTTGGATTCTGCTGCTGGTGTTTGTGTCTTGTTTCCATGAGTTTGGTTCTGAGGTCTCCTGGGTTCCATCAGGAGCGTAGAGGTTCTGTGTGGCATCAGTCCCTCTGGTTTTGTGTGTTGTCCAGGTGGAGGTTGTGTAGCTGTATGCTGACGCCCTCCTCTGGCTTCTGCTGGTTCTGATTCTGCTCCTGAAGAGAAAAATATGTTTTTAAAAGGTGTTGAAGTCACAAATTCCCTGACATCATCAGTGCAAGATGGCAGCGTTCATATCTGAGATATTTTGGCTTCATTTCAGAGTAGTGGTAGGAAGTGGAGACGAGTCGTCCATCTTTATTTACTGTCTACGTTAGAAACCAACGGAGCTGAGAGTCACGGTCAGATGAGGAAATTCAGAAAGTTAGAGACATTTAGTTTAGTTTGTGATCAGTTCACATTAAGTCAGATATTAAACTTTTCTGAGGACAGTAACTGTTTGACGAGTTGTCAGGTCACTAAAAGGATCTCAGTGTGTGTTGGTCTGGTACCTGGTCGTGCTGCAGCCTGGAGCTGTACTGGGCCAGAGTGTAGTACAGGAACTGGTACTGCTCTGTGGTTTGGATCATCCCCCCCCTGCAGGTCAGACATGTTAGCTAACAGGTCGAACCATGACGACAGAGAACCAGAGATTTTTTTCTTTTACCAACCTGTCGAGTCGAAGCTGACAAACTGTCTCCAGGACGTCAACCTGGCCAGTTTCTCTGAGCTGCTGACAACTGATGCTGCTCGCTATGAAACAACCCGTCCTGCCGATACCTGCACTGAGAGGAGGAGAGGAAGAGGAAGAGGAGGAAGAGGAGGAAGAGGAAGAGAGGTTTGGTTTCCAAAAGTTGCTTTTTTGACCCATTTCAAGGAAAAATCCAGATCATCTCTACAGGACAAAAACTAAATCGAGTTAATGGATGACTGTAAACCCTCGTCCGACAGCCCACAGGAACAACACAGCAGGAGATTCTCCGCTCTGAGGCGTTCAACAAGGGTTCATGTGGAGCAGCAGACAGAGGCAGGAAGTAACGTATTCATTCTGCTGCAGAGATCATGTGTGTTTTCTCTGAATGTACAACACGGGAACCAACCTGCAGTGGACGATGATTGGTCCAGGGCCGGGGACGGAGTCTGTGATTGGTTGGGAGTCGGACGGTAGGAGGGACCTGCTGTACGACTCCACCTCCTCCACCAGCCCCAGCACAGGAGTGGTGCATTGTGGGATGTGGTGGTCAGGCCAAGAGGTGAACCAGTAGTGTCTGACAGGACGACACTCCGAACATACCTGTCCACACAATACACACACACACACACACACACACACACACACACACACACACACACACACACACACACACACACACACACACACACACACACACACGTCAGGGGACTTTTAATCCAGTTTGAAGTCACATTTTTAGACTTTTTAGATCTTGGTGGTTTTACACTCTATACTGTATATTTGAAGCAGATGAAGGATTTTAGTCGTCGGACGTCTGGATCTGAAGTTTTCAGAGAAACGAGCTGAGCAAACGTCAGCGGCAGCTCGACTCACAGCCAATCAGAGACGAGTCAGAGAAACACTGAACTCAGCTCCTGATAAAAACCTCCTGAACCATCGACACTGAAGGAATCCTAACCAGGAGAAGACTACAACTCCCATCATCCCACGCTGCTTCACCACATCAACAGACTGTCTGTAGTTGTAGTTTTCATTGAGACGCCCTCTTGTGGTGGTAAATTACATTTCGTGGATGTGGACTTGAAGCTCTGGGGCTCGAGATTCTTCCTTGTACTTATTTCTGTGACTGAAAGTGAAACAGATGATTTATGGTGTTTGTCGTGTACCTGGATCTCCATGTCGGTGATCGTGAACCCATCCTTCTCTTGGCTGTCTCTCACTCTGAGGATGAATCTACCGAATTGACTCGTCTTCCCATCCTCTTCGTCCTCTTCCCTCTGCTCCTCCTCATCTTCATCCTCCCTCTTCACACTCGTCCTCGTCGTGTCCCTCGGCTGAGGCCAGTACAGCTCACATTTCTGGCTCAAATGCACAGACGCATGTTTAAGGACAAAACCACTGATGGACCAAAGTTTTCCTTTCTTTGTAATAATCTGTCGGCAGGAGGACAGAGCAGTTCCATCTCCTCACCTCGTTGTTCTCCTTGAGTCTGGTAATCATGACGATGATGCTGCTCCTCTCCTGCCACACCATGTCCCAGAAGTCCCCCACAGTGTGCACCATCGGCCCCTGGGTGGCGATGTAGGTCCTCGGGGCTCCGTTGTAACCCTGCAGCACGGACACAGAGGTGAGTTACCGCGGCGACATCGACGACCTCAACATATGGAAACTGTAAAACTGAGGTTTTAGTTTTAAAAATTGTGAAATGGATCAAGAAACAATTTTATCGAATTAATAAAACAATTATTGACTGAAACACAGACCTCCATCGTGTTCCATCTGCGTCTGAAACCGTACGGCTTCTTTGAGCCCATGTGACAGGAAGTCAACAATTCAGACTCATTGACAACAATTAATCTACATGAATGTTTTTATACTTGTTAACAAATGTCATGTTTGTAGCTTTTTAATTGTGTGAAACAAACTGTGTTTGTCATTACCCTGCAACAAAAACACACACAGCTGAGGCTGCAGAGTGCGAGGGGTGCGTGGGCTGGTGGAGCGGGGGTGAGTTCAGGATGTGTCACTTCCTCCCTTACTTCCTGTGGTTTTCCTGGTTGTCAGATTCCTACGCTGACAAAACCGATGGCTCATGACTCAGTTTCTGTCTGTTTCGCTGTCCAACCCACACAAACACACACACACACACAAACACACACACACGCACACACACACCAAAACAGGAAGACTGACGCCCACGCTGAGTGACAGTTTCAAACTGCTTGTTTTCTTTTTCCCCGTCACTTCCACAAATATTGTGAGAACCTTAAAATGTGTCTCCAAATCCAAACTGTCGGAATGTGGCTGCAGATCTGCAGGATTCTTTTTCTCCTTCTCAGGGGATCCCACAGGGTTCTGTACTCGATCCCCTTATCTTCTCTATCACCTCCAGTGGTCTGGTGGTTTTTCTTATCGCTGCTACACAGATGACTGCGAGCTCCATGGGTCCTTCCTGTCAGAAGACCTCAGTATCTGAGGGCTCAGTTTTATCCATCTCAGTTGGTGTTCTAAAGCAGTGGCTACAAAATGATAATATAAATTTCCTCCAACATGTCCGCAGCATGGAGGTGTTTGTTTTATCACCTATACCAGCTGTCAGTGTTTAGAAATCTGCAGGGCAGCTTGACTCAATATGAAATATCGTTAGACTCTGACCCTGATGTAGTTGGCGTTGATGTAGCGGTCTGGTCCCGCCTCGTCCTCTGAGCTCCTCAGAATCACCCGACTCTCAGGATCTAAAGAGTCAACAACAAACGACAGTGATAAACGAGTGAAAACTTATTTGACTGTGTCTCTACTGAGGACGGGAGGACGGGAGGGACACTGACTGGGGAGGATGGTCTTATATCTGTCTTTCATCGTGTGTCCTGGAACGTCGAGCTCTGCAGTGCTCACAAAGTTCGGAGGGATCTTCTGTGGAGGAGACAGGGACGAGCTGGACGTTAAAACAAACACACCTCGTCTCATGCTCGGCTCAGATGCAGAAGTTAACGTGAACTTTTGAAACTGTAGAAACTCAGTGGGTTTGACACGATCGTTACCTGGTACTCGACGTTCAGTGCGTTTGTGTCGGCGGCCGCTTGCTGCAGGAGGGCGTGTGTGAGTGGTCGGGAGGAGGTGTGAAGCAGCTGAAGCCACACCTCCTTTGGGGTGGAGACAGAGCACACAGGCTCCTCCCCCAGCGTGCTTACATTTAGTAGCAGCGACAGATTGGAGCCCCGCCTACAAAACACAAAGACAAATTCAGATTATAAAAGGTTTTAAAAAGAGGAAATTTATAGAAATTATGACATTTAGTAAATTCGATAAGTAACAATTTTGTAATTAGTACATTTGAAGATGGCGACATGTTTGGAAAGTGTCGGGACAAACGTCTTTGGGAAGATGAAAAGATTTAAAATGTTACGATATTTTAAATAATTTTACGTGTGTGTATGTGTGGTTGACACCCACCTCTCTTGCAGGCGGACCGAGGCTTTGCGTGGGGGGGTGGTCATTGGCGGGGGGGTGGTCGGGTCCCCGGGGGGAGGGGAGGCTGAGCGAACTGCCGACATACTCACACGTGTTTGTGTGTATTGGTCTCAGGTGTTGGTCACATCACCGAGCTGTCGAAGTCAGACACAGAATTTTTTTTTAAACTTTTCAGTCAATAACAGGAAACGTACATTTTACACATTGACAGAAAGAAACTGCTGCTGCCACAAAAACAGAAACTTAACAGAGAAACTAAAAGAGACGGAGGAAACTCTGAAGAGCAGCGATCACGACTCAGTGACGCTGCTAAGATTCAACATTTGTTGCTTTAAAAACTCTGAAGGAAAAGAGAAAAACTCTCACATCATCACGTCACAACATCAAAGGTATCAACAGTGTCTGTGATCTAACAACAGGATGTTGGGTCATTAACAAACTTCTGTACAAATTAAAACGTTACGTTCAGGCTCCTCGTGTTTCTTCAGTCAGCTCCTCAATCAACATGTGTGTGAAGTAACGAGAAAAGGAATGATGAGATGACGAGTGTGTGTGTGTGTGTGTGTGTGTGTGTGTGTGTGTGTGTGTGTGTGTGTGTGTGTGTGTGTGTGCTACTCAGTGCGTTTCCGCATCAGTTTGGATCTGAAACATTTCAGTGTCTCTATCGGAAGAGAGTTTCCTCATATCAGTAAGTCCCACGCACACACACACACACACACGATTGTGTCTCCATGACTTCAGAGGACATTACATAAATTTCCTGTAGATTTAAACGTTAACCAAAGTTATGACTTACCTAATCTTAACCTAAACCTACACACACACACACACGTGATGTTTGTGTTTGCAAACACTTGAATAAATCCGGAAACCCAATGAGACGAAGCCTCGGTCTGTTCTGTCTTCTTGTGAAACATCAACGGCTCTGATGACACAACGATCCTTCGTATACATTCAGACAGTGAATCAGCAGCTCTTCAGATATTAACGACCCCCCCCCCCCCCATGATCTTTCCACATGGCGTCACCCTCAGGACAAACTTTACATTTTTAGCACCACAAACCAGATCAAATAGATAAATAGATAAATTGTGATCGGTTTAGTTTAGTCCAATTTAAGGTTTTCACACCGATCATCACGAAGCATAACATAACAAAAACATATGTTCATTTGCACGATATCATATATATGTTTTTTAACATGATATCAATAACAACATTGTGACCCCCCCCCCCCCCCCCGAGTGCAATGTTATGAACACTAATTTAATGAACATTACAGCCTCTAGGGGAGCTGTAGAGGTTTATTTCCATTTAGTAACAGCTACTAAATAAATGTAAAATAATTATTTTAGTAATGATAAATATGTTAATATTTGTGTCTCCACGCTGCCAACAGCCAGTGGCAGGATCCTTTGTTTTCCCCGTACGCCCGACCTGTTCTTGTGAACACAATATCTCAGGAATGCATTGAGGGAATTTCTTCAGATTTAGTACAAATACTCACTTGGACTCAAAAAAGAACCGATTAGAACTCAGTGGTCTTAGGTCAAAGGTCAAAAGGTCACTGTGATCTCATTTGAGCCTGGGGAAAAAGCAAATAACCACAGGGCGGTAGTTCTAGTTAACAACATGATTTAGGTCAGATTAGACAAATAAGATCAGTTACAGAAGTTGTTTTTTTAAGAATAAAGTTACAACTACATGTTTGTCAGGAAGTGTTGATAAATGTTCTGATCGTTCTTACCAGGTGTTGTTGTTCTGCTGCTTCTCCATGTCAGCAACACTGCTCAGGCATCTAACTAACTCATTAACCAACCAACCAGCCGACTACCTGAGCAGGTAACTAACTAACTAACTAACTAACTAACTAACCGACCAAATAAGAAACTCAAAGAGGGAGTGTATCTCTGTGTATTTCTCACCCTCTTCAAATGAAATAAATGACAAATCAGGGGCAAGAAGAAACAAGTGAACAGAGAGAGAGAGAGAGAGAGAGAGAGAGAGAGAGAGAGAAAGTAAAAGTGAAGGATAGAACAACAGTACACGAGGTGAAGAGAGAGAGAGAAGCAGCAGGAATAGACATGTTCTGTTTTTCTAGCCGTCTTTTCCCTGATTCGAAGATTTCGGTTAGAGGGAAAGAAAACAGAGAAAATGAGTCAGATAGCAAATGAAAAGATGGAGGGATGATAAAAGAAAGGAAGAGATGCTCCAGGCGTTGATTATTAACACACCGACAGCAGCTGCTCATGAATCATTCATGTCAGATCGTACAGCCGCAGCACAGAAACATAGAAAACACACCTTCGTCCAACGTAAACACAGACGTGATCACGATCATCTCAAGGAAACATCTACGTTAAACCTTCACGATGTTTCTTCACAACGGAAAAATTCTGTGCTTTCGAACTTTGACCCGAACTTTTGACTTTGTTTCACAAAACTGTTAAAACCGACCCGGAGGTGCTGAGGTTAGATATTTGATAGAGTTAGCTTAGCATCAGTCGCTAAGAACAAGGTCTGTAAGTGTTTTGATGTAGACACCTGTGACAGTGGCTGTATATAAAGACAATCAGTGTCTGTATATAAAGACAATCAGTGGCTGTATATAAAGACAATCAGTGTCTGTATATAAAGACAATCAGTGTCTGTATATATAGATGATTATTGACTTTAAAAAAAGATGATCAGTGACTGTATATAATGTTATTTATTTCATATATTTCTCAAGTATTTCTCCTGGAAATTTAAGTTTTTTTTAGAGTGTAGGTGACAAGTAGTAAATTGACACCTGATAGTAAAGTACTTTAATCAATAGTGTAAGAATAACTCAGATCTGTAATTTATCACATATTCTGATATTGTACATATATTTTATACATGTTTTACTTTTATTTTAGTTTCCTATCTTTCTCCTTGTACTAACAGTACTTTTCTACTTAATATGTTTGTTAGGCCCTAAATCAAAAGTCAGAAACCTACTTGGTAATAAATATGTTTGGATTTTACTTGGTAAAAACAGAAACAACAAAGTATGAAAATATTATTTTATTATATAATCTATTACAAGTTCAAATCTAGTATCAAAAATCTTGAAACAAGTATTAACGGGAAAACAAAACAAATTACTGAAAATTCCAAACTGGCATCTTCATTCAACTTTGTTATTTTCACTTTAAAATATGTAGAAGTATTTTTGATATTTGTGAAATAGTTTAATCTTACATTATATCATATTATTTTATATTATCACATGTTTGAATTCCGTAACTGTCGGCATCAAAGTGAAACACTTAAGTACAATTACAAGTAGTTTCAAACTGTCCTGAATAAATCTGATATTATAAAATACTTAAATAATAATGAAAAACACACATTAAGAGATTGTAAACATTAAATTCTAAATATTTAAACTATGGTCACTCTCACTCTGTGTGTGTGTGTGTGTGTGTGTGTGTGTGTGTGTGTGTGTGTGTGTGTGTGTGTGTTAGTTCACCTGTTCATTCACAGAATCCTTCAGGTCACCAAGTTCTCATCACCTCCTCTTCCTCACTCCCTCGTCTTCTCCTCTGTCCTCGTCTTTGTCTCCTTCTCTCTCATCTGTTGCTGTTGTTCTCTGTCGTTCTGTCTTTACTTTCTACCTTCTCTGCCACTTCCTTTTCTGCACCCGCCCACTCTCTCATTATCACACACGCACACACACACACACACACACACACACACACACACACACACACACACACACACACACACACACACACACACACTTTCTATTCCCCTCATCCAAGGTTATGGGTCCCCTCTAGACTGCATGCCACGGGCTTGACTATTGTGTATTTGTGTGCATGTGTGTGTGTGTGTGTGTGTGTGTGTGTGTGTGTGTGTGTGTGTGCGTGATGCCATCAGCACTGTTTCTCAGTGGGGTCGTATAAACTGATTCTACATGTCTTCTTCTCTCCGGCTGTCAGATGAACAGCAGCAGGATACGATCCCATCGAGACGCAGTCGGCGTGGCGAACCTGCGAGCGCTATTAGCAGTCACCATAGAAATAGAATTAACAGGAGAGACACCGTGGTTCGCCACAGATCTGCTGCTCTGAGTCAGACGAGAATCACACCGCAGGGGTCACGATGATTGTTCAGAGCCATCACGTAGTTTAATTTGTGTGCTGCCAAAAAAACTGATTACAAAACTGCTGCTGGTGTTCGGGCCTGTTGTTCCGCCATGTTGCTGTTGTCTTATTGTGTTCGTCTGATGCTGAACACATTGGTCATGTTCACACGAGGTTGAACTCAAGTTATTCACTGTAGCATCCAACGACTGTTTATAAAAACAGACGTAGACTCTTGTGTCTGGAAAGTGAACTCAAAGCAGAAGTGGCTAAAACCTTCATTCTGTGTAGTGACCAGCAGGGGGCGACTCCTCTGGTAGTTTCTATAGAGTCTACAGAAAGTGACTCTACTTCTCACTTTATAACGTCAGTAAACATTCAGGAGTTTCTGTCTCAGTCTCTAGTTTCAAGTCTTCTTCAAACAGCTGATGTTCGTTTAGTAGATTATGATCATTTAGAGTCAAACAGACCATGAAGCACCGGATGTATGGGGGGGGGGGGATACCACAGAGTGATTGACAGATAGTACCATCCAATGGGTGCAGGGGGCAGTTGAGGGCGGGTGTGTAGTGTCCTCAAGCTCTCAGTCAGGCTCCACCCCCTGCTCCTCCAAATATGGTTACGTCTGGTTGCAAAAAACAAGATGGCGCTGAACAACATGTCAAACTCGAGGCCTTAAAACGTCACAAATCAACAAGTGCGTCTCAACTCAGCGGAGGACCAGGTCTACGCAGCCGACGTAGACCTGGTCAGGTTGAACCAAAATGAGAGGGTCCGGTCTTCCTCTTGCATCATCAGGTTGTCCCCCTGTTACAGCCGTCGCCTAGCAACAAAGCTACAGGCGAAAACGTTCTTCGTTTTTTAACACGTGAACCGTTAACTGTGCGGTTGAGTATTTACATTTGTATATGTCGGGGCGGGAGGGAGTTTCTTCATTTTAATAACTCATTTTAATATCGTGTTTCTGTAACTTCTTTATATTTCGTACATTTTATTGCTCTTCATCGTTTGCCTGTTGTGATTCTTTGAGCGTTGTGCGATTAGAGCGGCTGAACGTCTTCAATGGTTTTTAACTTAGATGTCTACAAACCAAATTTCCCTCCTGAACGATGAAGGCAGAATGACTGAGTGAATGAGACCTGAGTGTCGGAGCCAACTCCAGCAGATGCAGTGTTGTTGACTTCAGTGTCCCCCTGTGAAGCTTTCTCATTAGTTTCTATGGTAATTCAGCAGCGGGACGGAAAAACGAGTCACTGCTGAAACACAAACTGAACATTCACAACTGTCGACCGTGCAATAAAAGGGACACGCAGCGAGAATGGAGAGACGAACGTGGGGGCGCCGAAAAGAGGAAGAGGGGTTTGAGGGTCAGGAACAGAATGAGATCAGGGGAAGAGCGGGGGGGGGGGGGAAAACAAGATGCGATTGTAAATAGAAAGGTGACGCCTGAAAGAACCCGCACCAGAGTCCATTCATCTTTTAAACAATTTAACAACAAGATGATCAGTGAATGATTATTTTACTGTTTTATTTAACAGGAACATTTAAATAAAAATGTTTGTGTCATATTTCACATATTCATGTTCCACACTGTTTATTAACATCTTGTATTTTTAGTATCTTTTAAATACATTCTAATCTAATTTTAGATTTCATTTTCTTTGGGCCCTTGACTTTATTGAAAATGTTGTTCTGGAAAATTCAGTGACGCATGAAGCAAAGACAACAAAGAAACACCAGGGGGCGCTCCCACTCTGATGTTCACTCCACTACTATTTCGTCGTTAGTGACTGTTACCATGGAAACACAGTGTATGAATAGTGGAGTGAAATTTTAATTAAAAAAAAACAGAAAACAATATGACATATTTTAATGCAGTTCACAGTTTTGTCCACTGGGGGTTGATCCTCTTTATGTACAGTCACTGATTATCTCGCTTATGGTTTTTATATATCAATTTATTCAACTTATACGTCCATACTGTTTTTCACAAATCAGAAAAAGCGAAAACACACAGTATATATTGTATTTCTTTAGTTATTCAATGTTAAGAATCTATGACACATATTGGTCATATATATGTAAATAATATGCTATGAATGTTTGATTATACATTTATTCAAACACATTTTTGTTCTTTGTTTTATTATATATGTGACATTTATGCACAAAATGGTAATTTTTTTATCATAAATATACATGTGTCGTTGTACATTGTCACTGGGTGCTAGATGGAATAAAAGGTGATGCAGCAGCACCCTCTAGTGTCCTCTGAGTAGACTACATGTGACCTTACAGAAGAGAGTCTGAAGGTCACGGTCTCTGGTCACGTTAGTGTTTGTATGTTGTCTCACCTTCTGGTCTCCTTGATGCATCACGTCTACATTAAAACCTTCTGCATGAGACATCAGCTGCTGCCTGAGTTTCTCCTTTCACCGGCTTCCACAAAACTTCCATAACAGGAAACAAAAATCCCAAATCAGCGAGTGCGATCGCAGGTTTCCAGGTGGCGTGTCAAGATAATACGTGGGAATGTTGTTCATGTTTGATGGACAGCTAGCTGGAAGCTGCCGTGTCTAATCTCTAAAGAGGCAACAAGACTTTCCTGTTGAGCAGTTACTCTCTATCTCTAATCTCATATCAGTTTTGCATTTTCACTGAAGTGAACATGTGAACTAAGGGTCGTGTCTTCGTCAAGATGTTTTTAACTCACGTATCTTCACATGAAGTCGAAGATGTAGATGTAGATGTGAAGATGTATATCTCTTCTGCCCTACATACTGTACAGCCGACATGTAGCTGCTCAATGTTTATCTCAGCTGTCTGTTGTGGAGATCGTCCTCATCGGTGTCTTCACAGTGCTCCGACATGTCAGGGACACGTATTTCAGATGAAGTTTGGATGAAGTGTGGTTGATGTTTGGAGGTAGTTCTGTTGTAGTTCTGTTGTAGTTCCGTTGTAGTTCCGTTGTAGTTCTGTTGTAGTTCCGTTGTAGTTCTGGTGTAGTTCTGTTGTAGTTTGTTGAACCTTAATGTGCTGTGTATCAGTTCATTTTTCAGTTACTCAAAGACACAAGATCAGATCAACTTCATGTGAATATGTCGTTAGTAAATGGTTTTATTGTTTGAGTTTTGTATAAATTAACCTTCATACAAGTATTTGTGACTCAAGCACTGGTTTGTTTCAACTTAAATAAAAATGATTCATTGGATTAACTTCACCTACGTCTCTCTGTTAAATCATGAATTGGAATTAATTAATTCTAATAAACAAAATTAAACTACAACTTAATCAGGTCCCAAAGAATAAAAGAGTCACACGAGAGCTCCCTCTGCTGGTGAATACGTTGCCACTGCAGAGAAATGAACACCCTGAGAACAAACTCAAACCACATTCTTTCATTATGTGACTACAAACCACATTCTTTCAAAAGCAAAGACGGATGTGAAAACCAACTGTTACAACAATGTACAAATAAATACAATCAGCAGAAAGATGTCACTGCAAAAACACACGGACATAAAAAAACAACTGTGACGAAAACAAGCTGCTTCAAGGTTTTTCAGCTCAAAGTAAAAAAAAAATAGAAAGGTTGACGTAATAAAAAAATTCTCTACAAAAATAAAAACACTTTTAAGGGAATCACGTTGTATTCACATTCCTATCTAGTAAATATCGATTAATACAAATAGATTTAAAAAAAATATTATTTAACTTCATTTTTGCTGTAAAGAATCAGCATCTTTATCGTAGAAAACCAGAAAGAGAGTTCTTAAGAGAACATTAAAGTAGTAATTTAAATATGTTTTAACTTTTTTGTTCTTGATTATCGATATTCTGTTAAAAACTTTGGATGAAATCTGGTATTTAACCTCCGTTGTGTGAATCATCAGAGGACCCAGGGCGGTTCCCTGAGGAACCCCTTCACTGAAGTTCCATTAAACACTTTCTGTGGATACTGGAGAGGTATTTAAACGTTGTTTTATAGTCATTCATTATTTCTTAAGTTCTCTGTGTGAATTGTTGGGAAAGATCACAAAAGGCCCAGTTGATAAATGAATTGATAATCGATGTATGATTTAAACGTTTAAGAAGAATTTGGAATGTGATGAATCATCCAAATCCATTGGTGTGATTATCACAATTTATAAGAATTCTGACACTAAAGTGTAAAATGAAATAATTATGCTTAAATCATTATTTACAAACAGTGAGTTTCAAAAGGAACAGACCAATGTTCCATTAAAAAAAAAAAAACACGACATATAAATTCATAACAAAACATTCACCTAAAAACATCCCTGCTTCATAACATGGTCGCACATGTTAGTTGTTTCACTGAATGATGGTTTTTCTTCTGTCGTGAATATGAATCATTTGACAGTTTTTATATTTGAAACCAGAAGAATAAAAACCATCAGAGAACATTCACCTGCTGCCGAAAAATACTACGTGAGCCCGTCTGCTGCCCGGCGGCTACACTCCGCTCTTCTCCTTTATCCAGCCGCGGTATTTGGTGATCCGGGTGTAGACGCCAGGTTTGTTCCTGCGAGCGCAGCCGTTGCCCCAGCTCACCAGTCCGGCCAGGAAGACCCGCCCACTGGGGCCCCTGACGGACAGCGGCCCCCCGGAGTCGCCCTGAGAGGTCGGAGAGGAACGTTTCAGGAAGTGATGTCAGGAGGAGACCCTCGACCCAAACACATTCATCTAACTCAAATCAACAAATCTGTCTTTCTGTCTGTGGAAGATCTCAAGAGCCATTCGTCTCATCAGCTTCACTCTTGGCATGTGTAATGTTTAGGGCCCGAAGAAGTGCAGTGTCAAATTTGGCGTGATTTAGGGGGGGCGTAGGTGAGGCTTAGCCCCGCCTCCCGGCACTGCGTTCTCAAGGCTTATTTTCAAATCTCCAGTTTTGATGGTGTATTATGGGATCATGTGATTGGTTCGTACCTGGCAGGCGTCCACGCCTCCTTTGAGGACCCCGGCACACAGCATCATGTCCGTGACCTCGTCGTTCATCAGATTCTTGCACACGGTGCCGTTAATCATCCGAACCTCCGCCTTCTGCAGGATCATCGCAACCGAGCCTGAAGGACAAGACGAGCAGAGACACGTTTTCAGCTCAAGGTTTAAATATCTGCTGCTCCTGCATTAAATAAAAGAATAACGCTAACGTTTGTGTGACGGTCACCGAACACCAGAATCTGTTTAAAATCTAAACCTCACGTCATCACGGGTCAACACTCACCTGCTGCCGTGAGATTTCATGTAATACACGACTTTTACCACTAGATGTCAGAGCTCAAACACGTTGGACTTTAGATTGAAGCAGACACACATTTCAACTGTGATATAAATATGTAGGAAAAGACTCAACTACTAGAAATATTTTTAATTACTTTTATCTGTGTACATACAATTTTAACCCGTGAGCAGAACAGGTGGAGAATAGTCAATTACATATCACCATGTTTTTAGTGTTTAAACATAGATAAATATATATATAAAAATAATCATTATTTATTTGAGTAAATTGAACAGATCCCAGAAGAGCTGGAATATTAAGTAGATTAAATATAGATTATTCTTCCTGCAGGAATCAGACCAGAGATTTAAATCTGAGAAGTGAGTGAAATATTAAATAAATTGTCTCACAACAGTTTTAATTAAAGATGTATAATTGTTTTTTATAGTTTTATTAATAATTCTCTTTCTGTGGCTTCTGTCACTTTGCCACCATCACTGTGGCGTTTATCACCTGTCAATCAACCAAGAGTGGGTGGTGTTCAGAATTCATATTTTTAAAGTTTCCTGCTGAATATTATTGTTTTTAATAACTTCTGAGTCTTTTTAACTGATCTCAGTTCAGCTTCACTCTTCACCTGGAGCTGGTTGTGACAGTTGAAGCTGACTCTCAGTCAGTTCTTCTCACAGGAGATGGAACCCACTCAGCAGAGTCACAGAGAACAGACGTTCAGGGAGAGAAGGAGGAAACTTTCTCATGTTCACACTCACACATCAGACTCTCTGTAACCAAGCTGCTGGTTTTAAGTTTTATTGTGTTGAGGCTGTTGGTTGTGACGCTGCTTACCTCCCTCTCTGGTGGCGCCCCAGCCGGTGATCCACGCCATTTGGCCTCCTGGGAAGTCGTGGGTGGGGGAGGGGAGGCAGATGGGCCAGATGTTCTGGTTGAGGGTGACGTTCTTGTCCAGCTCCATCAGGGCGATGTCGTTGTTGTAGGTCATGGGGTTATAGTCCTGGTGGGCGATGATCTGCTTTATGTTCCTCCTCACTGTCCACTCATTGGTCTGACTCTGCACGTGCAGACCCAACATGGCCTCCCATTGGTCAGGCTGAGAGTACCTGCATCAACACACACACCTGAGGTCAGAGCTGAAGATGTGCGACTACATGATGTTTGAAGGTCAAAAACCAGCTCTGACACTTCATGGACGAGGCTCCTACTTGTTTGCTCCGGCGTCCTGGACGCAGTGAGCGGCGGTCAGCAGCCAGCGGTGATTCAACACGGAGGCTCCGCACACGTGACCCGTGCCCCTGATGTGGAGGCTGACCTGCCACGGCCACTCCCCCTCCCGCGACATCTGACCACCTACGATGCGCGAGCTTCTGTACGGCCTCGTCCCGCACTCTGAGAAACACAGAAACGAGACAAACACGGGGACGTTACCGGTGACATCACGCTGAGATCAGCTGTTATCTTTCTGTGTTCGAGACGTACGACAGTTGTCCTCGTCCGAGCCGTCCTCACAGTCCTGCTCTTCGTCACACTCCGGGTTAAGTTTGCTGATGCAGCGTCCGTTCCTGCAGCGGAAGGTGAACTCTGAACACTGCTGCAGTACCAGAGCTAAACAACAGGAGGTGCACATCATCAGTACTGACACTGAAATGAGCGTTGAGCTGAACATGTGAAATGTCGCCCAACTCTTGTTTTTCATTGTGTCTGTGTGAGTGGAGCTGTTTGAGGAATCAGGCGTTTCTTTACATTTTTCACATCTGGACTCGTCCGATCCATCGGAACAATCGTCTTCTCCGTTGCACTTTAACTTCTCAGGGATGCAGTTTCCGTTTCTGCAGGAAAACTCTCCTGGTTTACACTTTTCTACAAAGACGCAGAAACATCACAGCAGTGAGATCGTCAGTGAGGAAACTGACTATAACCTGGAATACATGTTTAATAAGTTCAGTTTCTGGAAGTTGGATTTATTCGGCCGTCACTTGAACCCACCACAGTTTTCTTCATCCGTCCGGTCTCCACAGTCGTCAGAGCCGTCACATTCCCAAAACCTGGGTTTACAGCGTCCATTGTTACACTTCATCTGAGACGGATCGCACGCTGAGCACAGACACACACAGACGACAACATTGTGTTAGCAACAGAGCTCCTACAGCAGCAGGAGATACAACCAGATCTAATATAATAAACTCTTTTCATATGAAACAACACATTCCAGCACACGTCTGATGGTTCAGGGCTCAGACTCACTGCAGTTGTCCTCGTCGCTGCCGTCTCCACAGTCGTTCCAGCCGTCGCAATGCAGAGTCTTGTTGATGCACAGGTTGTTGGTGCACTGGAATCTCCCCGGACAAGCTGCTCAACAATCAGACAGTGAAAGAAGTGATTGACTCTAAAACAGGAGGTCAAGTTGAGAGATGAAATCTGAAACTAAAAGAAGAGAATCTTACGATTGTTCGGGACGAAAGCTTCATACTCGGCAGTGAAACCCTGATCAACGTAGGACGAGTCGGAGTTGAACTTGATGGTCATCGTGTTGCTTTGGCTGGTGATGACTGTGTTTTTTAACTTCCTGCCACACAGCCTGCAACACAAAGAGACAAGGGATGCGTTCAGGTACGTGGTCGTGTGGACAGGACAACATGTGGGTGAAACAGTGATGTACACAAGTGAGCAGGTCTCCAGTCTCAGGTCATTCAAGGACAAAAGGTCATCACTTTCTGAACCATCACATTTCACAAAAAAGTCACAAGTTTAATGTCTTCAGTCTTCGGCCGGAGGTTGACTTGTTGGTCTTCACCTTGTTGGTCTTAAACTTGTCCTGGCGAATCTAAATCACCATCTGTGCCAGAGTCCCATGATCTGCACGTCACAGCTGATACAGTCAAAGTTGCATCAAAGTCTCTAAATCTCAGTATTCAAGTCGTTTCTCAAGTCACAGAAAAACCATCTGAAACACATGTAAGCCCCCAGGTCCAGACCTGAACATGAGAGATTGTGGGACGATGACCAGGGAGGAAAGAGAAGCAGAAGGAAGAAGTCGTACAACAAACCAAGAGGGAGGGAAGCTGCTGACCTTTGATTGTCGACTTTAACATAATCATCAGGACACTGGTCGCTTTGATTTCCCAGGAGGAACTTGCTGAACTGAACCTTCACAAACTTTTCCACCGGGACCTGAAGAAGAGACAGTGACAGACGGGGTCAACAAAACCATATGTCAGCACAACAGGGCTGCAGCAACGAATCCACTGAACGATTATAATCAATTATAACAGTTTGCAACTAATTCAGTAATCGATGAGTCGGGTCCTGAGGTGGGGGCAGTAAACCAGCCAATCCTGTGCCTCGTTTAGATCATGTGACGACTCGCTCTCGACACAGTGTGGAAACACTTCACATCAAAGCCTTCAGAGGCGTCAAACTGTGTAAAGGTGACTTCACGTGGAGCAGCAGCACAACATCACTGTGGTATGAACCTGAAGAGAAACCATGACGCAGCTCTGCTTCCTCTTCGTCCTCCTCTTCCTCCTCAGTTCACTGGAGGGTCGTAAACAACCTGAAGGATCAAACCTTGATAATGTGCGGCTGCGTCACGTGAAAATCAGCTTTACACAAGTTTGCTTTGAGGTTTAAACGTAGAATGTTCACACTTTTAAAGACGGTCACTTCCCCGACTCAACGAGAGAGAGAGAGAGATTTAAGATACCTTAAATTAAGTTTGAACTTCTGAGAATGATGTTGTAGATCTAATGAACTTGAATTATCAATAGTCAGAAGTAAATTGGAGATATGTGAATATCTTAATTAGCTTCTGACTGAGTGGCAGCTGCTTGTTCAAGGAAAACTGCTACAAGACGGAAAATAAGAGCGAAAAATACGCAAAAAAACATCTTCACGTCTCGTTTTCACATCACCCAAGGAAATAGTGATTAAATATAACAATGTAGGAGACAGAGAGAGAAGGCCTCAGATCCTGTTCTGTCCACCGGTACTTGAGAAATATAAAAAAGGTATAAAAAGTAATCTCCTTATCAAATCCCTGCTCTCCAGTGCATTCAAAAACATTTACATGCGTCTAAGACATTTCTTGCTCTGTTGTTGGCGCAACAATCTCAGAACAGATAATCATCAGCGTACTGAATATTGCCCCCCCCCCCCAGAGGACACAAGCACAACTTACCTCGATGTTCCAGACACACAAGGTTTTTGGAGGATAGTTTGAGGGGAAGAAAGGTGAAGAGATGGAGCCTTTGTCTGCGCTCAGTGTTCCTCCACATTCTGCACACAGAGACAAACAGTTCACACATTTCTAACTGCTTATTAATAACACAGAGGTCAGGGGTCAGAGATGACACTGAAATAATGTGATGGGTAACTTCAGACAAAAGATGGACTCGTTATTTAACTTACTTTCTAATTTCCAAGAGTCTTAAATCCAAGAATATTCAGTTTAACATCGTGTGAGGCAGATCATCGTTTTTATTCCCTGATTAATTAATTCATTATAATCACGAGATCATGTGATGGTTTCATTTTTTAAGTGGAATCACATCAACTCACCAACTAAATGTTTTATTTCACAGGAATTTGTAAATGTGTATAAATAATCTGTGGAGCAACTATCAGTTCCGTAAAAATAAGTATTTTATATGATATCAATAATTTGACAATTTGAGAAAAGTTGCATCCTTGTTTGTCCTCCATGTTTAAGACTCGTTGTTCTACTCAACATGTCTGATCAGTGTTTTTACAGTTTGGTGTCTCCGGTCGTACTTTGTGCCGTCAGAGGAATCTGGGAGTAGTTTGCTCTGAAGCCGGGGAAGTTCTTCTCCTCATTGGTGACCAGCGTCAGCAACATGACGTTTCCAGAGGACACGAAGGAGAGAGAGCCGTGAGGGTAACCACACTGTCTGGAGAGAGGACACACAGAGACACCGTCAGTCCCTGTGTCCACTGAGAGACGGGACGTCCTCAGACATGAGAGAGACACAGTTATTTCTGGATTCATCAAACTATCAATCACAAGGCAGGAGATGAGATTGGCTTGTTCCAGACACATCTGATGATAACATGATGAACCCCACGAGTCACAAAGACAACATTTTGTACAAGTGCGAGTTTAAGTTGAATTTAAACTCTCTGTAAACATCTGAGAGCGTCACGTTGTGTCTCCCTCTCTAAACCAGCTGGTTTCAGATAGTTTCAGATTGGACGACGTTCAGCAGCATCTCACTCTGTCAGCGAGCGATGTTCTATCGCCGCCAGCGAGTCGTAGATCTTGATGAAGTCCTGCTGACAGTCGTCATCCAGGATCAGAGTGTGGAAGTCCAGCCGGACCCGGTGGCCGGGGTCGGCCCGGAGCCGCCACTGCAGGTAGACGTTGGGCGGGTAGGAGGCGTCTGGAAACCCTGGAGACCGGAGGACTCCCGCCTTGCTGACGTGGATGTTGAAGGACTTCCTCTCTGAGAATAAAAGAACAAAGTCCAGATATAAAACACGATGAATCAAAAAACATATTTCACAGGCGGAGAAACATTAAGACAGAGATTTCTGAAAAGCTTTTGATTCATAATTCATAATTTGATGAAGTATTCATGAATATGAAACCCTTCAATAAAACTTAAAAGCTAAAGCTTGAAAAGAGAAAAATACATTTTTAACTAACAAGGATTTTAACTTCTCACCAAATAACGACGTCCTCGACATTCGTGGATCGATGGCTGTGAGAAGAACAGAAAACAATCTATTAGTAAATTTAACATTTTCTGAGGAACATTTTTTCAGTTTGATTATTTAAAGAACAAATCAAACTAAGAATAAATACCTGAAGAAACAGATTCAAGAAAGAATCTTTTGGTCAAACAGCCGATAACAATTCATAAAAAATCATGTTGCGTTACACATGAGACTGTTTTTGTCTTTGTTGAAGTTTGTCGTTACATCGTAAGTACTGATGAATAAATAAAACAACGATCCTCTACAAACATCGGGTTGTGTGTCGGATGTGAACTTTGACCTCGTGAGATGACGCTGCTGACGCTCAGAGCGTCGACGGGTTTCAGCAGAATCCGTCCCTGTCGGCCCTGCTGACTTCCTGCCGCTGGCTCCAGGGACTGGATGGCTTCGTCCAGCGTCCCCTGCTGGGGGACGGGGATGTCGAACTCGGACTCGTAATACGCCACCAGGCTGTCGCTGCCACTGTCGCCCTCACTGCCAAGCAGAGTTCAGGAGTCATTAATGTGAAGTGTTCAAATGTTCTATGAATTCAAACCTGTGACTCGTACCTGAAGGCCTGGACCGAGGAACCTTGGAAGTATTTGGTCAGAACAGAGTTTCTAGAATAAATCAGCTTCAGCTGAAACAGACAAAGGTCACGTGACGTCGTCAGGTCAAAACAGAGAAACAGAGGAAGCAGAAGTGACATCATTTACTGGTATGGAGAACTCCCATGATGCTCTGGGGCTGTGTGAGGTCTCACCTGTTGGCTGACCAGAGTGGCCAGGCTAGAAAACTGTGGACTGTCGGGATCTTCGTACTCGGGCAGGAAGCTCTGGTCCCGGATTCCCATGGAGCCGATGTAGACTCGCTTCACTCTGACGTCACTTCGTACTGACGCAGAGAGACGACGCAGGTTAGAGTCCGACCATCTGTCCCATATTTGTCAGCCATATATTTCACCATTAAAAGGTGGTCTACTTCATTCACAGTTATGAATTAACAACGCAAAAATTCTAAATAATGCAAACCTTTCAAAATAAAGTGTTTCACAAAGAAGGAGAAGTAAAAAAATAATCTATATAAATTTAAAAACTGTGTCTCTGTGTGAACTGTTGATTTCTCTCTGCTAAATTATAAATTGTGCAACATGTTCTACCATCTCCAGTCAAAGTAAAACCTGTCAAACTGTCAAACTGTCAAAAAGTACAGATAACGCGAGTTGAAATCCGCTCACAGTGGAAGTGCCACACCAACAATCCGGTCAGCAGAGACACGGCGGCGGCTGACAGCACGAGGCCGAGTCCGATCCACAGCTTCTTCCTGGGTTTCTTCTCCAGATGCTTGTTGTCTGCGGCCGGCAGGAACTGGTGGGTCGTGTCCCAGTCAATGTCCTGCTGACAAAGACGGGGGGGGGGGGGGGGGGGGGGGTCAGATAAAGTCTCTGGTTTCTACTGTGAAAACATCGCTGCTGTTGTTGGACGCTACAACAAACTGTTGAGAGAACGGATTTAAGACGTTTTCTGGTGGTTTACACTGAGAAACAGGGATATTAATAAAACCAGGGTTCTCTCTCTATCTTATAGGTTTTTATTATATACTTGTACTACTAAGTGCAGTTAGAACTTAATTACTGTGTGTTTTGTGTGTTAACTATTCTGTTTGTGTATAATTGGGGTGAACTGACTCTTCACGCTGCTCGTCAGACGACAACATGCTGCTTTAAGAAAACTCACGATGCCGACGATGAAAAAATCTGAGAACCTGTTTGACTCGGTGAGGCAGGGTGTGTGTCTGTGTGTGTGTGTGTGGTGTGTGCGTGCGTGTGTTAGGAATGTTTTCACGGCTGATACCTGTCATGTCCTGCCTCCTCCTAGAGAATCAGATTTACAAAGAACATCCACACCCTGTGACACTGACGTTACTGATCTGAAGCCGAGGTGTGAACCAACAGATTTTTCCATTAATCAATTAGTCGATTGTGAGAAATATTGATGGTGAATTGATCATTTTCAATCAAAAAATGCAAAGAACATTTGTTGATTCTTCTTGAATTTTAGAATCTGTTGCTTTTGACTGTGACATAAAATATTAAAAGCATCTCAGCTCTGATGCTAAACTCTTTTCTGTATTTGTGTTGTTCTGTGAATCAGACGGACGAGCGGCGGTGATGTGGATGATTTTCACTTTGATACAAGTACAAGTGAAAAGAAAGATGGATGACACGTTTCCCCCCCATTGTGCACATGAAGCTGAAACATCTCAGGATGAACGCTGCCCTCTTGCACGACGACGTCCTTGGAGTCAGGTGCCTCAGTACTGACCAATCGTGAGTCAGTCTCGGCTGTCGATCATGAAGCCTCAGTCCCATGATTCGGTTTCACTTACGGGAACTGTCATGTCGTCCATGTTTATTCACAGTCTGTGGTTTGAAACCTCGATCCCAGTTAGTTAGTTATCGTGGTGAGAATAGGACTGAAGTTTCCCGCCCTCAGCGTGACAGCAGAGGAACATAGCCGCCATGTCAATATTGACTTTCTTATAAAATCTACAGCGACTGTTAAAACCTTCTGCAGTGTGATGTGAACTAATTGTGAATTCAACCTGCAACAAGCTTTGTGAAGTTACTGAAGTCTGCTGCTCGTCAGCCGGGATCGAACGTCACCAATACATCCAACTACAACACAAGCTTTCTTAATTTGCAGGGGCCTCTCTTCTGAGGAGCAGGTGGGTGCACAGATAGACTGGAAAAATTATTTCCAGTAATAATATATGTTATATATGTATATATATATATATACACATATATAACATATATATTATTTCCAGTCTAAGGTGTGCACTCACCTGCTCCTCAGAAGAGAAACTGTGGAACACAACAGTGAAAACTAGTTTGATAAAAAGTCTCGTTGTTGTTCTCCACATGTTGATCGTGTTTATCTTTGATTGACAGATAAAGTCTCAGTTTAGTTTCTGTGATACTGAGAAAGCGGTGACGTCACCGTGAGACTCACCCGAGTCGGACTGAACTTCTGTCCCGAGTCCAGGAAATCCATGACGTCAAAGATCCGCAGGTTCCGCTCGTTCTACCTTTGTTTTTTTACCGGTGATCCGCAATAGATGGAGACGACAGGTGAGACAGGTGAGAAGACAGGTGAGAAGACAGGTGAGAAGACAGGTGAGCAGAGACAGGTGAGAAGACAGGTGAGAAGACAGGTGAGAAGACAGGTGAGACAGGTGAGCAGAGACAGGTGAGACAGGTGAGAAGACAGGTGAGAAGACAGGTGAGCAGAGACAGGTGAGAAGACAGGTGAGACAGGAGAGAAGACAGGTGAGCAGAGACAGGTGAGAAGACAGGTGAGCAGAGACAGGTGAGACAGGTGAGCTGAGACAGGTGAGACAGGTGAGCAGAGACAGGTGAGAAGACAGGTGAGAAGACAGGTGAGACAGGTGAGCAGAGACAGGTGAGACAGGTGTCCACCTCAAAGTGAAAGAAAACGTCCGGTGTGAAGTCTGATCCTCGAGCCGAGCTTCGGGTTTGATCTCCGGGTATCGGTACCGGCGCCGGGTCGGTGGAACAGCGGGTTGAACAGCGGGTTGAACAGCGGGTTCGAACAGCGGAGGAACCGGAGGGAGCGACGCACCTGCAGACAAGAACCCGGAAACAGGCTCCGAGACTCTGACGGGAGGTGATTGGTCCCCGCGGGTAGACACCTGAGCCCTGACTTCCCATGATTCATTGCGCGACCGAAACCCTCGCTACTATTCTCATGAATAAGTGAGAAACAGAAAACCGCAGAAAATGACGTCATACGAATCATGTTGGGAAACAAATGTAAAGAATATTTATGATTTTTGCTAAATTAATTAATTAATTTTTCTAAAGTCCGAATTATGAGACTTAAATTATTTAATGGAAACAAATACAATGAAATGAATTAAAATCTGACTTGAATCTGGATTTAATGTGATAACAATATAATATTACACAATATTTTAATCCTGATTTTACTCTCTGTCTTTTGAAATCTCTATTTCCCTTTTATACCAATTTAAAACATTTAAAAAACAAAAGAACTGAAACATTACAAATAATGGGAGAGAAAAATATTATATATTTGAAAACTGAATTAAAAGTCAGAATTATGAGATGAGAGACTGTCAATAAAGAAAAGAAAAGGAATTCTCAATTTCACCAAAATTGTCAATGATCTTTGACTTCATCTTCTTCTAGATGATTGATTATATTTTAACACAAAACATTATAATAATTTCACTGAAAAATCCATAGATTTTCTTTCTTGCCGACTTTAATTCAGGCGATGTTCTGTATGTGATGATCATTGAAGCTGCATCAATTTATAGTCAAATATTTGTTTCAAAGAAGAAAAACTCGCCACACGACTTCTGGTTTCTGTTTCTTTATTAGTGGAATGGAATATACACCTCTGTGCTTTAATGCTGTTTTCTCCTTCACTCATTCACCTCCACTCACTCTCTCTGAGACAGAACATCACCCTCCATCTCTCCACCGGACCAAACGCCGTCACTGCGGCTGAAGTGCTGCTTCTCGCCTCTCGGCCTGTTTACAAGAACAACACCAGTTTGCTTCGTCACGTTTGTCGTCTTCATCTGAAAAGGGGCGGGAATCAAACCTGTGACCTTGACACTGCAGGTCACCTCCTCTGCTGACGTGTAACCAGCACTTCAGACGAACGGACGCACGCCCAGTGAAACGTTTTTAAAAATAAAAGCAGCTGATAGACGGTTAAAGAGCAAACTAACAAAACAACATCTTCACTTTCATATTATCTGTGAAAAGACCTGAAATGATTCGTCACATGAAACAAAGAGAATCGATCGTGAATCAATCGTATCAATCAGTTGGTCAAAATACAAACTTTGAGCTTTGAGCAACCTGAAACTGGAATCATCAAAGATCAATAAAAAGTGACAAAATTCTTCAGATGTTTCCCGGAAGTAGAGATTATAAAACTCATTGTAATCAACAAAGGAAACAGACTCAGTAGATTTCGGTTACAGTAAAGTTGTGATTTCCATGGTAACCGTCCGTCCTCAGTGGAAACAGATTCTCGAATGACGTCATTCGTCACATAACGAAGGTCGACGGATTTTAAGTCGAGATGGTCAGAGAACCGCCCCCTTATCATCACGCTCTAACCAATCAGAGGCAGGGTAGGGGGCGGAGCCAAGAACTGAAGCAACAAATTCAGCTTAAACTGTTTGAAATGGACATAAATTCTTCATGAGGGTAATTTGACACTAATTAAATCATTTTCAAATTCTAATTGTGATCAAAGTATTTGACTGTATTTTATAATTTTGGTCAAAAATTAGAGAATTAAATTAATTAAAACTAAATTACAGAGGTAACTTATCATTGTGCAGTTATCTTAAACTCAAAGTCACATTTTCTCACTTTTTCTGGAGCTTTCAACTGAAGACAAGCTTCTTCACTAGCGCTGATAGAGACGTGAGACGTTAGCTGTTTTCAGACTTGACCTCTGGGTGACGTCCGAAGGTCCGCGGCCTCTAAAGTGACACAAAGCTCTGGGAAAACCCGTACGTGGACCTTGAGTTGAGATCATTCGATCAAACAGACAAATGTGTTAAATGTGGTGATTAAAGTAAATTAACTTCACGTCAACACGTTACAAACAAATCATGTGAAGGGGCTGAAGGTATCACGAACATCGTAACAGCACACGAATCAGATCAAATTCAGTGATGAACTTCCTGTTTAGCCGGGCGTTCACGTAGACAGCCACGTGCGTCATTTGCATAATTGTTGACATACTTTGCTGTTTACGATGCGTGTTACTGGAGTGTTCCACTAGAGGGCACACGGCAGAACTCAGACCGTATAGAACGTCAGGATTTTCACGTAGACAGCCACGTCCGTCATTAGCATAATTGTTGACATACTTTGCTGTTTACGATGCGTGTTACTGGAGTGTTCCACTAGAGGGCACACCACAGAACTCAGGCCGTATAGAACAATCAGGATTTTAATTCTGTAAATAAAAAACACGTCGACACTGGAGGTCACATGATGCCTCTCCACTGCCCCTACTGTTCATGTGCGCACTGCTTCCTGCGGATGCTTAGCGTTAATTTAAAATGAAGTTTATCTCCAGCTGAGGATTTAAACTCAGAGAAACAGGCGGCGTGTTCAGTCTCCTCTCTGTCGTCTCGCTTCAAAAAGAAAACAGATAAAATACCTATAACGGTATCCATGCATATTTGTGACTGCTCATCTTACAAACACACACGCGCTCATACGGACGCACACACAAACACCCGCTGGCTCGCACACAAACACACACACACACTCACACACACTTTGCATTCTGGCGAGGAACATGCCTGAATGATTTTTTTATTTTTACTTTTTGAAATCAATAATTTATTAATAATTATTTCTTCTAACGTACACGTCTCTGTGGTGCAAACACTCGTCTTGAAAAGTTTGGGGTCGGGGGTCGATGAGGAAACAAACCAACGACTGATAGAAGAACAAAATAAGTCGTCATGCAAAAGAACGGACGATGAGATTTTTTTTCCCCCCCGTTGTGTCGTGTTGTTTTTTTTTCTTTTTCTCTGATATGGTTGATAAATTGATCAGAAGTGCTACTTCTACTGTACGAGGCTCATGCACGGAAGAACGCCATCACATACCCGACGACTTCCATCTCTATCTTTTTTGTTTTTAGTTTTTTTGGGGTTGGGGGATTTGATTGGAAGATGCAGGTGAACGTTTATGATACAAAATATGTTACAGTATGTACGTCTTGTCTCCTTTGGGTCTCACTCACTCACGCTTGCTTCGCATTGGTCGAGGAAATGCTTCACCTGAACGCTCACCGCTGCAGTGACACGTCTCTGATGGCGTTCACGCTCATCTGATCGTTTTCAGCTCGTCGTTGACATCGTGCCCCGACGCACAAAACACACAATGACACAGAATATCATTAAGTTCATTCAAAAGAGAAAAGTTTCACCCTGTTTTTTAGAAAACTTCTGTTCCACTGATTTTATCAACAATCGTTTCTTTCATCAGTGTTTTTTCTTCGAGTAAACTTGTTTTTATCCCTGAAATAAATGAACAAAAAAAGTTTTGTCAGTTACGTTTAAAATAAGTTACAGAAACCACTGAAACAGAGTCGTAGGTTTTCTGAACTGAATTTGTTAGTTTTGGTTTCACTTTGTAATTTAGGGACTAAAGAATTTTGTCTGACATACGTACGTCCTGTCGTCATCACCTAAGTGGGCGGAGTCTACCTGTACTTGACTCTGATTGGTTTGTAGACGGCGTCTGCCTACACTAGTTCAAATGCACCAAATTAACGTCTTTGTGGTTTTATCGTCGGAGGTGAAGAAGCTGCTTCCTCTTCTGTTTCTTCTACTGTTTAATTCTGTCTCTACTTCCTGTGATTGGTCCAAAAGTCCAAACTCTCCAACAAAGTGTTTTCACTGCAAACCAACAGAACCAGGTTCAGTTTGATCCAGACCCAGAACTCCTCTTCTGCTCTGAGGAACCTTTCACACCTGATGTTCAGGTTCAGACTGAACTGAAGAGTCTGAAGCTCTGAACCACACCAGGTGTGAAAGTGACCTGAACTAAACTGTAGCTTCTGAAATCCTCCTCATCTCAACGAAGATGTAAAAACAGATGATTTATTATTTTTTATGATATAAAGATCACCCTCCAATTAAAATCCAGAACTAAACACTAAATACATTTTTATTGAATTGAACTGAATCTTATTGTGTAGAAAGTAAACACCAACGTAAACGTCGACTGAGAGATTGAACTAAATCCAGTGGAACAGAAATAAACAGGACTTGATTTTTCCACAAATTTTACTACATTTTCAAATTTGCATGAATCTGTAGTTTTAATCGAGGTAACGTTGCGTTTCATTTGGTCGCCTGTTGGTGGCGTCATATCCCCTTTGTGCTTGTATCAGTGTTTGTCTGCCAGAAGAGTCAAAAGCGACTTTTCAGATCTTTGTGGTATTTAACTCTGCATTTGAAGCAGATGAAGGATTTTAGTCGTCTGACGTCTGGATCTTTTTCAGAGAAACGCTGACACTGTGTTACTGGACTTATTGTTGTGATAGAGTGACCCCTAGTGGTAAAAAACTGCACATTACATCTGAACCAACGTGCTGAAAACGACCAGAGTTCTCGTCATCGGGACAAACGTGAGTTTCAGGTGTTTCATTTCTCTTCTCCATTAAATCTATTGCAGAATACTCGTTATGTCGTCTCTCACTGAGACGTTCACATAACAAATACTTTTTTTAGTTGCTTTACATTTTGTTTCCCTGCATTAACGACTTTAGGTTTTCAACACACACATTATTATTATTAATGTTATTATTATTTTCCTGTTCAGTAGGTGATGCTATTTTCCTGCGTCTTGTAATGTTGCATATTTTGAAAAGTAAAAGGCTTTCGTTCCCGGTCTGGGACACGACCAGTTCACATAAGATTCATCCACAATTCAAACCTTTTCCCATTTAGAAAACCAGTAAATCCAGTTCTTCTCAGACCAGTTGAGCTCAGTGTCGATGTGTGAACAGCATAGATCAGTTAAACCCAGTTCTGTTTGGTTTTTCAGGGTCTTTCACCTCATGAAACCAGTCGGTGATGAAAGTTGAAGAGTTCTCGCTCATGAGCTCCTGAAAACGTGACCTGAAGTGACCTCCATCATTTATACACACTCGAACTCCATTTGACTCCAGAGTCGTCCCTCATCCTCGTCGAGGACATCGTGACCCGTCGTTGGGGGTTAAAACCTACAACCTTTACATTTTAAGCAAAAACAGTCCAATGCAAAAACCTGACGTAGTGACATTTCCTCTGCGACCTGGATTATAAGGAATGAAACCATCGAACGACGATGATGAGTCTGTCAGTCCGTCACTCGTTTCCCACAACAACCAACATCTAAAGTATCCAAAATACCAACGTCGGGTTTGTCCGTCTGCAATTTGTATCCGATCACAGATGAGTTCAAACCAGCGTCTGACTAAATGATCATCGGTCGACAGTCTCACAGATTCAGCAACAGAACCAACGTCAGCGACAAATATCCTCAGCTGCCATTTGTGTCCCTCCTGTGTTCGATGTGGATGCAGAATGGACCCGATGATCCCGTCCATCAGCTGTGGAGCGTCCTGATCGGTGGGTGAACTGTTCTCAGGGTCTGTTGGTGTCATGAGGTTAAGCGGAGTTGTGCGGGGGTCAAGTGCTTGTTGGGGTCATGAGGGGGGGGGGGGGCGACTCTTCAGACCCATGGAGACGTCCTGTCTTGATCTTACCTTGATTTCCCATCAGATGCCTTTTTGTGTCATTGTACATTTTGCCTCTCGACAAGAAGCCACTTTGTTCACGTTCATTCCACGAAATCCGCAAAATGGTGAGAGGAAGTGAAAGCGACCAGCGGCACTCAAAACCTCCTTCTGCGTAGTCTCCAGAATCTCAGCTAGCAGCGCTCCCCCCCCCCCCCGCCCTCCAGTTCAGGGTCAGAGGGTCAAGGGGATTTTTATTGTTCACGGTGCAGGGGGGGGGGGGGGGGGGGGGACTGGGGGGGCGGCAGGGAGGGAGGGAGGCAAGGGAGGGTGGAGGTTGCAGGTGAGGTCGGAGGTTATAAGGAGGAGACTTTGACGGTTTCATGGGTGTAGGCGGTGGCGCGGGTGTTGCGCAGGATGCCGGGAATGGGGACAGGCGACGGGGGGAGGCTGTCATCAGGCGTGTTGGCGGGCGGCGTGGGGATGCTGATGATGGCGGCGGTGTAATCTGGATTCCCGCAGTTCAACTTCAGATTGGCGCACTGGGCGTTGAGACTGGAACGACTGGGACACAGAAAAAATATATATAAAATCAGATTCTGATATGTACTTTATACATTTATATACACTCACTATTCATCTTTATATACAGTCACTGATCGTCTTTATTTACAATCATTGAACTTCTTTATACGAAGGAAAGGTCGTACGTTTGTGGAGGTATGGACGTGGTTTTGATGTGCAGGATGTCCAGCTCCTGGACGCTCCCCCGGCTGACGGACACCGTGGAGTTGGCCAGTCGCATGGCGGCTCTCCTCCTGGCCCGCCGCGGACAGCAGCCGGTGGAGTTGTTCTGCGCCCCCTGGTGGCTCGACAGGGAGGTGCTGCGACTGGTCCTGAAGCCGACGGACTCGGTCATACACAACTCGCTGTAGTTCATCTCGTCCGTGAACTCGTGGTTCTGTCGGGAGACGGAGGAGGTCAGAGGACAAATCACGTAAACACTGACGTCTTTAACGGAAGAAAGAAATTTAATATCACTTGTTTCATGTTGTTTGATGTGTGTTGTGTGTGTACCATGTGTGTTGTGTGTTGTGTGTATTGTACGTGCGTGTTCTGGATAGGAATGTGTACATGTATAAATGTGTAGGATGTGACTCACCGTTGTTTTCTCCAGACAGTGCAGCAGATGGTGATGTTGGTGCTCGAACGCCGATTTGTTCTTCACACACAGAGCTGTGCTGTCACTGTTCCGGTCCTACACACACACACACACACACACACACACACACACACACACACAAAGACACACATTTATTAACACTTATTAACAGTGGACATTGGCTGTTTTATTTTACACAAACCAAACAGTGACAGAACAAACAAGAATAAAATGTACTTATTCTCAATCAGTCTGTTTCATGAAAATTATGATCATTTAGAGTCAAATAGACCATAAAGCACCGGATGTGTTGGGGGGTGGATACCACAGTGTGATTGACAGTATCGTCCAATGGATGCAGGCTGCAGATGTAGGTGGGCGTGTCCTTGAGTTCATTTTGTAAATGATGAGTTGTCATTTAACTCGTCATTTTCAACAAGTGCAGTTTTCCAGTCTTGTGCTAAATATGTCAACAACTACGAGTCAGATTGTCCTGATCCCGTTCCTGTTCTCCGTCGGATGAACCATCGACTGTAAATAAAGATGGACAACACATCTTCGCTTCCTATCAGGATCCTGGAATGGAGCCAAAGTATCGAGGATACAAACGCAGTGCGATAAGACCTAGAGCGAAGAACTCAAATTTTGAATAACAGAAAACATCTCTGACAAACATTTGACTTTTTAGTTTGGTCCATGTCCCATCAGCTAACATGGGGGAGGAGGGGTTTATGACCTATACTGCAGATCTACACACTTTGGCTTCACTTTTGGGAGCCATCATGTCGTCCATCTTTATTTACAGTCATCGATGACCCCCTCATGTTTCCTCTGGCGCCTCCTTCAGGACAGACTCTGTACGTGTTTCCCTCCTGGAGTTTCTTTTTGCATCACGACCACAGAGTCGAGAGAATCCAGATTTATTTATATCAGCAGGAAACAGGAGAAAATATAAACTGGTCCTTTGAAACTTTTCAGATAAAACTTGAGAATTAAACATTAAAAACTTCACTTTGCACGATTTTCTTCAAGAGGCTTAGCAGGAAACGCGATGACACATATTATTATATTATATAATATTCAAGTCTCTCTTCTCTGGTTTCAGTCTGATCCCCTCCATCCCTCACACGGCTAATCTCCCGTCTTTTTCTTCCTCCCTGTTTCCTCTCATCTTCATCATCTTTCTCTCTGGTGTGATGTTTCACAGCTGAGAGGCTCTCAGAATAAAAAATCTCAGATTACACAAACACACTCATCTTCTTCTTCCCCTTCTGCTCGTTCTGTTCCTCCGCTCTCCTCCTTTTCTTCATCCTATTATTTTACACTTCCTCTCCTCATCCTCCTCCTCTTCCTCTTTGTCCTCTTTATGCTCTCTGTAAATCCAACAGTCATCCCGTTCTTGTTCGGAGCAGAAGAGGGATTACGACTCAACGATATAGGTTTGTGTGTGTGTGTGTGTGTGTGTGTGTGTGTGTGTGTGTGTGTGTGTGTGTGTGTGTGTGTGTGTGTGTGTGTGTGTGTGTGTGTCTTCTACCTGAAGCCTAAACCCATTTTACTGATAAAACATTTAAACCTGGTGAATGTTTCATCTTCTGCCTGAAGAAGAAGAAAAACTTGACTGAGTCGTGATGAAGCTAAAAGGTAAAATTAAACATTCACGTGTAAATTTACCTGCACGTTAACATCCTGTTTATTTCAGGATGTTAACGTGCAGGTAAATCTTCTAAACAACCTCCGAACACCCCAAAGATCATCTAGAACCCTCCTGTCAACCACTACAACTATTTAAATGATCCCGAAAACCTCCTCAATACTAAAGGAACTCAAGAAACTTCCCAAATCTACATGTAGAACCTCCTGAATGATCATTAGAACCTGCTGAAGACGTTCAGACCTGCTCACTGACCACAACCTGGAACTAAACCTCCATAAACCGTCTGTAGAATCTCTGAACTCATGACATGTGGACGACCTAAAGAACCCAGAGAACAACCTAAAGAACCCAGAGAACAACCTAAAGAACCCAGAGAACGACCTAAAGAACCTTTAGAACCTTCCCATCAAACACTTAAACATCTGTAATGTCTGTGGCTTTTATTTTGTCCCTTTGAGACAACAGGAAGAAGTGGAGTCCTGCGACCTTTAAACCTTGTGGGACAGATTTTTTGTTATATCACAAACACTTTTAATCTTTTCTCCGTCTTTCTCTCTTTCTCTTTTATCTCCACACCTCTTCTTTTACTCCTCGTCCGTCTCTGTCTCTGTCTCTTTCGGTTCTCTCTCTCCGGCTCCATCACTGTCTGAGTTAACTCGACTGCAATCCTGCAGCTGAAGTGAAGAACTATTGACTGTCACTGTGTGTGTTGTGTGTGTGTGTGTCCGTGTGTGTATGTGTGTGTGTCTCACCCCGATCGCTCTGTCTTCTTTATACTGGAGGAAGGCGTTGGTTGTTCCTTTCTTTGCCATGCGGATCCGAGCCAAGCGCACTTTCTGTCAAACAGAAACACAAAGGAAAACAGCACCGTCAGCACATCACACACGCACACTAACACACACACACACACACACACACACACACACACACACACACACACACACACACACACACACACACACACACACACACACACACACACACAGGCACTGCTTGTTGACTATAAACTCAGGTAACCTGCAGAGCTCAGGTTTAGATGTTAAAACAATTTCACCTCTTTAAAGGTTATTCCGTCATATTTCACTGATGACCTCACACATGTGGATTATTGACATGTCAACATTACTGTTAATGGAACATGAACCATGTTCGTGTAAAGTTAATTAATCTGCGATATTCAAATCAATATCATGCAACCTTTTCACCTCAAACCTTTGATGGTTCAGTGAGTGTGAACATGGAGAATGTTTTCTCTTTTACTCCCACTTGAAATATCTACAGCTGTTTTCAGACCTGCACTGAAGTCCAGACATTTTACTGAAATGTTCTGGAGGTTCTGTGCATGAGAACAAATATCTGAGTTTGTTGCTCTTGACATATTCTGGAACTTTTTCCTGTTGTTGTGAACGAGTCCGGACGATCTCCTGCTGCTGCTTCACGTGAGAAACACTAACTGAGTTCATGTCTGAAAACAGCTTAACTGATAAATTAGATGAGTTGAAGAGTGAAGCTGAACCGTAGATCAGGTAAAAAGACTCAGAAGTTATTAAAAACCAGAGTTTATCTCCAATATTCAACAGGAAACTTTAAAATATGAAGAATTTCAAGCAGAGTTTGGTGGATTTGTTACAGCCGCAGCTCTTCTGGGTCAGAAAGCAGAGGATCATGGGTAATATCCTCCAATCAGTTGTGTTACATTGATAAACTTTGTTTTTTCTCTACGTGAAAACCACTTCATCGCTCGGACCCGCAGAGGGCGCTGTTGCTCGGTAACAGTTACGTAGTGCTGCTTTAAGTCAGTGTTTGAAGCCCAGATAAAGTGTCAGACCTGCTGAGCCCTCATCTTGTCCGCTCTCTGGTTCTGGTGGTAGATTCGGCTGAAGTTGGAGACGATGACGGGGACGGGAAGCGCGATCACCAGGACGCCGCTCAGAGAGCAGATGGACCCGAAGATCTTCCCCGCGATGGTGTTGGGAACCATGTCACCGTATCTACAGGGAGAAACACATGGTCACATCATCGGTCAACCTCACTGCCGGAAAATCCCCAAACACTTCTTCTCCTGTAGAGCGATAGATGGATAGATAGATGGATAGATGGATAGATAGATAGATGGATAGATGGATAGATGGATAGATAGATGGATAGATGGATAGATGGATAGATAGATAGATAGATAGATAGAGAAAGAGAGAAAGAGAGAAAGAGAGAGATAGATGGATAGATGGATAGATGGATAGATAGATGGATAGATAGATAGATAGATAGATGGATAGATGGATAGATGGATAGATGGATAGATAGATGGATAGATGGATAGATGGATAGATGGATAGATGGATAGATAGATAGATGGATAGATAGATGGATAGATGGATAGATGGATAGATAGATAGATAGATAGATAGAGAAAGAGAGAAAGAGAGAAAGAGAGAAAGAGAGAGATAGATGGATAGATAGATAGATAGATGGATAGATGGATGGATAGATGGATAGATGGATAGATGGATAGATAGATGGATAGATAGATAGATAGATAGATAGAGAAAGAGAGAAAGAGAGAAAGAGAGAGATAGATGGATAGATGGATAGATGGATAGATGGATAGATGGATAGATGGATAGATAGATAGATAGATAGATAGATGGATAGATGGATAGATGGATAGATAGATAGATAGAATGCTGATTTCTCCTCATAAGATCTCACAGTCTTCCATCTAAAAGAATGCACACACACACACACACACACACACACACACACACACACACACACACACACACACACACACACACACACAGGTTGCTGGTTGCAGCCTTCACCTTTCATTGTACCGAGCCATAAATCACAGGAGCAGAGACGAGGAAGAGGAGATTAGAGTGTGGGCAGGAAGCCAGGACGGTCTGAGACACAGCGAGGAAGAACAAACTCTTCACGGCTGCACAGAGTCACAGTTTCTCTGTGAAACCGCTGAACTGTTTGATTTTTAGAAGTTTACATGTGTTCCATGTGGCGGCTGCGGGACGTTTGAGTTCCGAGCTCCAGGCTGCGACGGGAGAACCTGCAGCTCCGGCGACAGACGGATCAGACCAGATTAATACACTTCTCTGCTGCATCACTGAGCTCTGGCACAAACTCAACACTTCCTGAGTCTGATAACAGGAACTACATTTTAATAAACTCACTGAGCCAAAGACAATTTTATTATCTCCCCCAGGAACATAAATCAAACACAAATCAAGGTGCAGGGCG
>NC_047157.1:26312466-26354966 GCF_009819705.1 Hippoglossus hippoglossus
TAAACCTGCTGACAGAGCCTCTGAGCAAGGCACCTGACCCACCAGATCAACACCCCCCCACCCCTCAGAGCTGGAGTCAACCGTCGTGATAAATAAAGGTTTTACAAAAGGGGGAAACTCTCGGGAGGCCCGGGTCAGCCCGGTTATTCTGAGACGCTCTCTCAGTACGTTAAATATTTCATGGTCAGGATTATGTCATCCTGCGCCGAGCGACGATACCGAGAAGACGACAGGACGGAGGAAGACAGAGGTGAAGAGAAACAAAGATCCAGAGCGACGGAGACGACGGAGACGACGGAGACGATGGAGACGACGGAGACAACGGGGCAGAGACACAAGTCTGAATTTAACAGAACACAAAAGTGTCTGAAAGCAGAAAACCACAAGGGCAAACAGAAAGAGACGGTCGTCTGCTGCGCCCCGATTGGGGCAGATAGGAATCCATTAGTGCCAGGTCAGCCAATCGAACGCAGGCATGCACTGATCCTTATCACCCACCTGTAATAGGCCAGCAAGCCAATCAGAATCTGATAGAGGGGACAGAGAGCCAATGGTAATTAGTTTAGAGGAAAACAGGAAGGACAATTAAACAGGCGGGTGATTCCTCCGATCGCAGAGACGAAGAAACAGAGTCGCTGAGTCGAGACTGAAGAAGAAAAGACTGCAGCGTCAACGTCTCCTGATTCTTCTTCTTCACTTTTATTTATTTACAAACTCCAGCGAGATCAAGATCTCCTGCTCAAACACAACACAACAACACGACAACACAACAACACGACAACACAACAACACAACAGCACCAACCAGCCGTCACACAGACACACACTCAGTTAAACAGTCTCAGGTGAAGCAGAACCTCGAACTGACCATGAACTCATCAGAGACTTTACTTGAGTAAAAGTACCAATACAGGCATGTAAAAGTACTTCATTACAATTTTTAAAAAATGTATGAAAAAGTACTGCATAATTTTGTACATAAGTAAAAGCAGTTAAAGTATTTAAGTAAAAGTACTGGTTGGATCTGACAGATATATATTTATATATAAACATCAAGCAACAGGGTGTTGACTGCTTGTTGTAGCTGCTACAGGTGAAGCTGCGTTCAACTATAGGTTATATACAGGTTCATATAGTTTTTGTATATATTTTATATACAGTTATATGTATAGCTAAGTAGAGTTTTATTCATACCTTAATATTCAGTTTTATAGATAGTTTATTTACAGTTTATGAAGCTATCAACAATGTTAGACTATATAAGCTGTATAAAGTTTTCTATATAAATAGTCTTATATGTCTTATACGTGTCTCATGTGTTAATATTGTAAAGTCTCTACCTCATTATGTAAAGTGCCTTGAGATAATGTACGTTGTGATTTGACGCTATACAAATAAAACTGAATTAACTTGAGTCTGAACACAGACGTGAGACGAATCTAAAGACGACACGAAGACACAAAGAACCGTGTTTTTATTATTTCTCTGTGTGTTTTTATCAAATCTAACTAAATGTAAAAATAATGTTGTCATGAATCAGCGTGTGTGGACGGAGGATGAGGAGAAACGTGATCTTCCTCCACGTGAGGCTCCTCCTCTGCCTCAGACTGTTTGAATCGTTCTTCTCAAGGACGACGTATCGACCGCTCGACTCCGATCATCAGCTCAGTTGGTTTTTCCTCTTTGAAAACTTCTATTCTGGGTTACAGCCGGCTGCTAAAAGCCTCCCTCCTCCTCCTCCTCCTCCTCCTCCTCCTCCTCCTCCTCCTCTCACCTATTCTGCCTCCCCTCCTCCTCCTGAACCCTCTCTCCCCGTCACATCTTTCTTTCTCCTCCCCAAGCGTAATCCACGGCCATGTTTAATTGATGGAGGGATGATGAAAGTTGCAGGAGGAGGGATGGTTGTTCCATGTTTTCTCCCCCGCTGGTGAAGGAGATCCGAGTGAATCCAAGCCTCTGTCTCGTTTCTCCTCCACGTACTTCATCCCTTGTTTTGTTTTTGTTTTTTCTTTCACCCTCCTCCCTCTCACATCGTTCTCTCCGTCTCATTTCTTGAAGGGACAGTTCAGGTCAAACATTCCGAAGGTCACACGGCTGAGGAGTGAAACCACCACTCGCTCGCTGACACTTTAAAAACAGCGAGTTGTCACATGATGAACAGAACTGAGCGACTTCTTGTTTTTGTGCTTGTGTTCTTATGAATAAATTGAAAATTTAATCTGTTTTAATCCCAAAATGTATCTAAAGGAAAAAAAATCTCTTCAAAATCCTTAACAGAGAAAAGAAGATTAGAACTGATTCAGTAGAATCATAAATTTAATCCTGTTTTTTGTTCAACATTTAGTTTTTCACATAAACTGTAAATAAAGATGGACGACCTGACTGCTCCCAAGAAGTGAAGCCAAAGTGTCTCTATCACCCCCTAGTGGCTGGCTGCAGTGTAGGTCATAAGCCCCGCCTTCTCCATGTTGACAGATGGAACATGGACCAAACTACAAATAATAGATAGACGTTAAATAAATGTTTGTCAAAGATGGTTTCTGTCATTTCAGGTCGTTCTTACACTGATGTTTGTTCAAGGGTTCATGTTTCTGATCAGTTTGGTTTTAACTAGTTAGTTGATGATAAAGAAACGGGTTGTGATGATTGACAGCTGAGACTGACTCATGATTGGTCGAGTGTGTAAAACAAACTCCAATCAAACTTGGAATTGATTGAAAGGAGAAGAAGTGAATGTACGACACGGGCGAATGAGTTTAAGAGGAATACAGGAAAATAGAAATAAAATGAAAGTCAGAGTCACACTGAGTCTATTTCCAGCTTCAGAGCAGATCAGTTGTTATTTAAAGCTGCAGACAAACAGGCTCAAACTCTCAGGACTGAAAGATGAAGGCTGTGACGTCACATTAAAAAACCTCCTCAGCTCATAAATGGATCATTGAAATCGTAGTTTGATCTAATTACAGGAAGTAAAGTTCATCATCAGTGCGACTGTAGTTTCTCTGAGTGTTTCACAGATAAACAGAAGCTTGACCAGGCATCGCTGACACAACGGCAGACTAAGGTCAGAGGAGTCTGGTTTATTACCATTAAAGGACGTCTTTCACACCTTGTTCAGACCTTTAGAACCTAAATATCAGGTGTGAACGGTTCCTTAGACACGGTCCAGACCGACGGACCAACATTTAGTCCGACCAGAAGAGGAGGTCTGGGTCTGGATCAAACTGAACCATGGTTCCGTTATAAATGCTGACACCAGTTTGTCTGCAATTTGTGTGTCTGCTTCTGGTTACACATTAGTTGGCAACTCTGTCTAAAGACAATTTGTTGTCACCAATCTGCAATTTCTCTGGTTCCTCGTTGTCTGACTCCTCATCCGGCTGCTGGGTTTTGATTGTATCGTTAAAAGGACGTAAAAGGAGAAAGGGATGAGCAGAGACTTTCTATTGTGCTCTAGAGTTTTGAACTTTCAGCCACGTCTCCTTCTTCAGTGTGAACTCTGGTAACCTTCATGTGTGTTTGCTCTGCACACTGCTGACCCACACTGGCTACAGACAAACAGCATTACCACATACGCTGATGACACCGCACTAATTGTGATGAAGAGTCAGCGCACAAACAGGAGGTAAGTGTGGAGCAAATACAACAAATGAGTGTGAATAAAACATGAGGGATGGTAATGGACTTGAGGAGGTTTGCTACCACAAACCTCCAACACCCACACGCCCTGGTGCATGTCAGCAAACCAGCTGCCAAAAACCTCTGTTACGATCCCGTGTTCTCAGCATTCACGTGACTCTGGACACTAGCTGGATTTAAAATGAGTCTGACAACAGTGTACAAAACTGTGTCCCGTTCCAGGCTCCTCCCTGTGACACAGCAGAATCCTGGAGGTTTGATTCCTCTGAGCCACATAGAGAATCAAACCTGGAATATAAATATAAACCCAGAATCAATGTGCGGCGCTAATATTAGACTCCAAACACTCTGAATATAAAATTCTGAGGCAGACCGTTCCCAAAATAACACACACACACACACACACACACACACACACACACACACACACACACACACACACACACACACACACACACACACACACACACACACACACACACACACACACACACCATGCTCAAAATGTGTGTACTGGGTCAAACTTGTCCACCTGTTCATGAAACATAAAATGGAGCATGAAAAAACCTAATGAACTCTCGGCTGACTCAACTAGAATCAAATAAATATCTTAAAATTAATAATGAACTGAATTTCTTTCTTGTTCTTGTCCTTGAATGTGTGCGTCAGTCGGTGAATGGCAAAAACGATCTGTCACCAAAACTGGAAAAGCGCCAAATAAACACAGACCATCTACTATGTTCATGAGCTGTGGGGAGCCACCGAAAGCACGAGCTTATGAATACAACCGGCCAAAGGGAGTAGTTCTCCGTCGAGTGGGCTCAGCTTTAGATACAATGTGAGGAGGTGAACCGCTGCTCCTCCAGCGAGAGGAGACGCAGGGGTAGACCCACAACTCTCAGGAGAGACTACATATCCCATCAGGCCTGTGAACGCCTCAGCTTCCCCCAGGAAGAGCTGGAAAGCCTGGCTCGGGACATCTGGGATACCCCCCCCCCCCCCCCCCCCCCGACCAAAGCACGGAAACACGGAAGACAATGGATGGATGGATGGATGGATGGATGGATGGATGGATAGATGGATGGATGGATGGATGGATGGATGGATGGATGGATGGATGGATGGATGGATTTCAGCACGATGAGTTTGCTCCATGCAACAACATCTACACACCTCAGAACTACACACCTCATAAGCAGCTGTGTTCTCTCACACAAAGTAAACACACTCGACTGCGTCCATCCGATTGTTAAAATGTATTTTGGACTTAAAATAATGAACGAAAGATATAAAGAACATATCATCTATAGATAATATTAAAAAATAAACATGAGACACATGAAGGAGCGACGGGGTTTCTGCAGCTTCTCATCCTTTTTCCTCTCAGCTGTTTTCTATTTTCTCCTCCTCCTCTTTGTCTTCTCTCCTCCTCGTTTCTATTTCTGGCCACAAGGAGTTAAACCCCATATTAATGTTTAAAGCGTCCCACCCCTCCACACACACACAGACACACACACACACACACACAGACACACACACACACAGACCATTAATGTCTCTCTGGTTCATCATGTGTATGAAGCATGTTTCCTCTGCTCGTGTTACCGAGGAGTTTGAAAATAAATTCTAAAGTGAGAAACATTTGTTTTCTATTATTGAAAAGTTTAGTTCTACTGGTTTCCAACATAGACTTCCACTTCCTCCCATCATCCAAAAGTGAAGCGGAAATATCAGTAGTGATCCTGGAGTGTCACCGTGTTATCAAGGTCCCGCCCATACACACGCTTGACCAATCATGAGTCAGTCTCAGCTGTCAATCATGGTGTGTCATCATCAAATAACTGATTAAAACCAAACTGATCAGAAACATGAACAAACATCAGTGATAACAACGACCAGAAACAGTTTTTGACAAACATTAATTTAACGTCTTCTTTGATTTTTGATTAATTCATGCGCCAGACAGGAATCAGTCAAAAGGGGCGTGGCCACTAGATGGCGCTGTCACTTGAACGTAAATTAATTCTATGCTTTACCTCACGAGATCTGTTGTACGTGATTATATACAAGATAATAATTATAGACTAAAGCCTTCACGTTGAAAGTTGTGTGAACAGAAACTTAGAGAATCCGATTTTAACGACGTTAAAACATCTCACCCTCGGGCAGCTCGTCCATCTCTCTCTCTCTCTCTCTCTCTCTCCTTTGTCTTTCCACGGTAAGTCTGCCTCTCTCTCTCTCTCTCTCTCTCTCTCTCTCTCGCTGTGTTCTCTCTATTTCTACGCCTCGTTCTTCCCATTTTCAGCCCTCTTGTTTTTTCTCCTGTATTTACGTCTCCCACGCTCTCTCCATTATAACCCCCCCACCCCCCCCCACCCCCCTCGCTTTGTTATTAACTCGTCTCAGTTTGTTGCTGCGAGGAGCTCACGTTGTTTCACTGCGTCTCTAATGTGATTTATTTGTTCATTCTGCATAATCCACGTATCTGTGTTTATTTTTACCACACACACGCACATGCACACACATGCACACACACACACAGACACACACACACACATGCACACACACACACACACACACAAACACAGTCTGTGTTTAAATATCACATGATGTGTTTTAAATGTTTCAGAAAGTCTCACGTGAAGAAGGCAAGAGGTGGAACAGAAGGAGGAGAGTAAAGAAAGGAGGGAGAGGAGATGGAGGGAGGGAGAGGAGACGGACTGAGAGAAAGGGAGATCATGGGGGAGTAAAACGGAGTGATGATAGTGAGGGACAAAGGGAAGGATGAAAGAAGAGATGAGAAAAGAGGATTAAATGAAACCTAATAAAGGCAAAAAGAAAGACAGGAGAGGATATAGGTGGGGGAGGAGGGGCATGAAGAAAAGAAGGTAATACAACTAGAAGATGGGAAAGAGGAGAGGAATGAAAGATAGAAATTGAAGGTCGGCAAGAGAGGACAAGAAGGAACGAACTGAGACACGAATGAGGAGAAAGAGGAAAGTGACGTACGAGAGGGTGAGGAGAGAAAAAACTTGGGTGAGGAAAGTAGTGATTAGGGAGGAGGAAACAGAGGGAGGTGAGAAGAGAACAAAAGGAGAAATGAACCCTACCCTGAAACAGAGGAGAAGAAAGATGGAGGAAAGGACGAGGTCAACAGGAGAGGGACAGAGGAAAGGATGGAGGAGGAGAAAAGAACAGATGAAACAGGAGGAGATGAAGAAACTGATGCTCAAGAGATGGGATGATGAGGAGAAATGGAAGGTGGGAGGACAAAAGAGGAGAGGAAACTGGTGAGTGAAAAGAGGAACAGAAAGAGAGAGGAGAGGAGAGTCGAGGAGAGTCGAGGAGAGTCGAGGATAGTCAGGACGAGGATAGATAGGATTAGGAGGATGAGAGGAAAGAAAGAAAAGAGGGCGTGAGAAGGACTGTAAGGAGGAGGAGAAGATGAAGAAAGTAGAGGAGGAGTAGATGAACGAGGATGAGGGAGAGATAGAGGAGGAGGAAAAACTGAACAAGAGGGAGGAGACGTAGGAGGAGGAAGAAGATGTTGCACTCAGACACTGAGAGGAAATAATTGATGAGAGAAGTTCTCTCCTCCTTCTCTCTGTCTCTCCCTCTTTTTTTTATCTGTTTTCTGTTTATCTGGGGCTCGCTCGGCCACAGCAGCTGCATCAATTAGGGTCAGGAGAGAGAGACAGAGAGAGAGAGAGAGAGAGAGAGAGAGAGAGAGAGAGAGAGAGAGAGAGAGGGATGGAGAGGGATGGAGAGAGGGAGGGTCAGAAGAAAACCAGGAGATGACGGAGAAGAGAATCTGCATCATCTGCAGGAAGAAGAACGTTCGACCGACCGACGATGTTTTCGTCTGCCGCCATGTTTCCTCTTTTCTGCAGCAGGAAGCTCAAGTGACGTTTGAGTCATGTGACTTCAACACAGCATCAATTATTCACTGAGTGGAACTTAAGAAAGTTCAGTCTTAACTAAATCAGACACTGAGGAGCACAACGTGACTGCATCCCTTCATACTGAGGTGAAGTAAATGATGCCGGATGAGTTTTGATCGGTTTTGATCCTGGTTGCAGAGACGTCCTCAGACAGTGGAAATCCCCCTGAATCCAAATTAAATCTGATAGAAGTAAAATAAAAATAAAATGTTAATAAAAGTAAAAAGACCTTTTCACAATAAAAGTCTGGAAGCTGAACCCAGGTCCAACCACAATAAGAAGAAACTTAATGAATCACACGAGCCGAGCAGCTTACAAGAATTTCACAGACGCCATTTAAATCCCAGGAGGCGAGAGTTTGATACGAACAAATTCCAGGTGAGGACGTCTTTTAAATTTTAGAGCTGAACCTGCGACTCATCAGACACACACACACACACACACACACACACACACACACACACACACACACACACACACACACACACACACACACACACACACACACACACACACACACACACACACTATCTCTGTGGCATGTGTTACATTCAATCTGTCCCAAAATCTGACACGTGAACTTTAATGTTATTATAAAGTCCAAAAACCACACGTGTAACCACGGTAACCGCTCCAATCAGCAGGTATATTGGTGTTAGTGTGTTAGTGTGTGTGTGTGTGTGTGTGTGTGTGTGTGTGTGTGTGTGTGTGTGTGTGTGTGTGTGTGTGTGTGTGTGTGTGTGTCGGGGGCTTTGTGTCTGAAACAAGGATTTCCTAATCACACAAGATAAATTACTTTGTTGGCATGTTGAAGGACACTGAATGATGTGTGTGTGTGTGTGTGTGTGTGTGTGTGTGTGTGTGTGTGTGTGTGTGTGTGTGTGTGTGTGTGTGTGTGTGTGTGTGTGTGTGTGTGTGTGTGCTAGTGTGAGTGTGTGTGTGTGCTAGTGTGAGTGTGTGTGTGTCTCAGGGGTAAAAGTAAAGAATAAAATCCTTAATTACATTTTGCAATAAGTTCCTGGTAGTGCTTGTTCGAAGGGCATCAGTGTCTGTGTTTGTGTGTGTGTGTGAGACTTCAGATTTTGTCACCGTCACGCTGCTGAGTTTGAAGACGTGCTGCCTTGCTTGTGGGCAAAAGGAGGCAGAGTCAGGACAGACTTTAAAAATGATGTCGTGAAGTTGCATCGCAGAGGAAGTGGACAAAGACGAGTTCAGAAAGATTCACAGTGTTTCATCCCTTCAGTAAATCCTGATGTCTGCTCAGGAGATTCTCCAGTTTACAGTCGAGGGTCCGAACCTGCACAAGTCATTTCAGAAAAACATCTGATGACTGATGATTCCACCGAAGAGCCTGATGAGTTTTAAAGCTTCATTCACTCACTGATCTGCGGTTCTGTCTCCAGCCGTCAACAGAGTTTTAAAGATTCACTCACTGGATTCAGGTTGGACTCTACTCTAATGTCTGAATTAGTCGTTATCAGTGTAACGTGATAATTAAATAGTTGCATAGTGACCTGGGCTGTTTTAAATGTCATAGTCCTACATTATACGAGAGTGACCTGTTACACAACACACGCACAGAGCATATGTCTGGACTCACGTTCCCATCATGCCTCGGGAGAAGAAGGAACTCAGTGAGCGACCTTTTGATTTAAGGTCTTTTTGTTCTGTGGAGTTCACGTCAGAGTGAGACGGAGTCAGTAAAGTTCGGCGGGGGGGGGGGGTCTTAAAGAGACAGGAGCTGAGGGTTTCAGACAGAGGCTGAACAGAGGAGCTGCAGCAGTGGACAGTCTGAGGAACGTCATGTGTTTAGAGCATGTGAACCCTTTACAGTAATAACACTATTAAAAATGATTCACCTGAATATAAAACAATATATTTCCTTTAATAATTTATAGAACTTTTCCTAAAAAGATGCTTGAAGTGATCATCGGTCAAAGATGCAATAAAAGCTGAAAAATATACTTTCATTTATTGAATTTAAAGGTTCGTTCAAATTCTTTTATTTTCTTGTCACGTGTTCTCGTCACATCATCAACAGTTATCGTAGAGTATCAGGTCTTATTTGTCTTCGTGCATTGTAACTCAGTAATTTATATGTAACTTGAAATATACAGAAATGACCGTTATTGATCATTTGTCGACCTGTTTGACAGACCTCCTGCAGAGATCTCCAGCAGAACCGATCACAGAGTCATTACGGCGGCGCTGCCAGGACCCGATCGATCGCTCAGTATTGATGTTTTTTTTACACTGTGGTCCTAAGAAGCTCCGTCCGGCCGAGGGAGACAGCCGCTGATTTCTGCCATTATGGGTCTGTGGTGGAGTTCTCTCCATTACAGCCGAGGAGGAGGAGGAGGAGAGGATGAAGAGACGTTCGCATAGATCAGCAAAACCCCAACCTGATGAGCCCCCCCCCCCCCCCCCCCCCCCAGCCCGACCTCCCCTCCGTCACCACCCTGAGGTGAAGTGACCTGGTTCACTTCCAGCTCGTCCACATTAACAGACACAGAGGGAGATTGATTCATTGATTTTCTAATGAACGGAAAACGAAGTTTGTCTTTTTAAATTCACACACACTTTATTCAATCGTCTCCATCTCCTCAGCTGAATTATCTTCCTCACGGCGACAGGAGAAACATCACTGATACATCAGCAACTTCCTCCTTTGCCTGTGTCACGCTCACTACAGCCACTAGAGGTCATGGTTACTTGAACGTAAACTTGTCGTCTTGAGGTTTTTGCCTAAAAGAAGAACGTGATGCCTCAGATGGTTTGTTATGCAGAATCATCATGAACGGCTGGAAACTGTTCTCTCTCACTTCTCTGTCTTATTAGCGCGTTCACCTTCGTTTCCATCGCTGCCGACCAGAACCAGAGCCGATAAAAACCTGAATCTGCCGCAGAGTCAATTGGACCGAGGAGTGAATGATGATTGTTTACATTCCCATTGCGGACAAAAGCCAGATGTTGGTGTTTTTTGACCAGTGGATAACTTTAGACAACTCATCTATTGACCTCCAGGACCCGGAGGACGACCACAGCGGCCATTTTGTGTCCCGGTCAGCGAGAGGTGGGAGTTTTCTGACAGGAAATGGAGGAGCAGCGTGAAAACAATCTGTCTTTAATTTCATTTTTTGATTTGTTTTTTCTCTCGCTCCTCTTCCTCCCCCCCTCGCTCCGTCTCTATTAAAACACCAACAGCGTGTCCGTGCGTTGAGATGCTTCATAATTCCACCCAGGCTGTTTTATCAGGCCGTCGGCTGCGCCCGCTCTCAGACTCATATATATCCTGTTCCTCAGAGGAAGCGGCTGCTTCCCCTCTTGTTCTTATAAATAATGTTGATGTTAAAGTGCTCTGCAGCAGCCAGAGGACACAGACCAGACACTAAAGCTGCTCCTATATACTCCTGTGAGTTTTACATAAACCACATAAAGGTCCAAAGAGTCACGTTTGAATTAATGATTCATAAAAAATGTTCTTCTAATTGTTTAAATATGTCAAACACTATAAACAAATTGGTGTAAAACTGTGTCAACCACTCGTCCTCTTTTTATGTTCTTTTTGGTCGGCTGCACGAAGTCGCTGTGGGAAGAAAACAAAAGAAAAAGTGTTGATGCTGATTTTCTGTCTGAGGAATCACGTCCCTGCATCTGAGCACAACCTCTGTTTTCCCAGCATGCTTCACTGCACACATGGTGATCAGTGTCTTCGTTGACAAGAATGTTGCAAAAACTGCAACGAGCCTCTTTTGACGAAGTTCAACTCATCTGGCAAACGAGCATTAATCTACTTGTGAAAATAGTCGCCACAGACACGCACCATTTCCTCCTGCTGGTTGAAACCACAGATTATAAAACTGTACAACGTGACGGCTGCTCAAAGTGAAGGTCGTAAACCTCCTCCATGTTAGCAGACATGGACCGAACTAAAAACGTCATCACTAAAAGATGGCAGCGTTTGTATCTGAAACATTTTGGCTTAATTTTCGGAGGAAGCGGAGAAACGTCGTCCATCTGAGGTTAAAAACAACAGTGAGCTATATTGTGAACGTTAACTGATAAATCCAACTTTACTGCTCCCGAGAAGAGCAGCTCGTATCTTCACGCTCTGCAGCTTCTTCATCCCCGACCCCCGACTCCGCTGCTCGGAGTCGTAACTCTAACTTGGTGTGTAGGTATTTTACGCTGGAGGAGGGAAATCGACCGCTGGCCTCGGGTTTGGACCATGTTTTAGATCTGTATCTGTTTAATGTTTTATGTCTGTAATTATTTATTTATTTGGAACCGCACCACAGACTCTTTATTATGTGTCTTATTCCCTATCTGTGTTTTCCAGGCGTCCATTATGAGAAAGTCCACGTGAGATAATTTCCGCTCATCAATGAACCAATGAAAGATTTCTCCTGTGAAATGAAGCATTAATTGTCCAGTTGAAAGGTTTCGTTGTTATCGGACCACCTGAAGGAAAAGCAGGGAATTATCTGGAGTGCGGACGCAGACTCTGAATCAGCTGCAGCAGATTGTGTTTCCACTCACATATATTGCTTCTGGAGCGGCTGCAATAGGTTTATGATTCCACTTCCAGTTTATTTGCACAGTGATAAAACACAGGAGCAAAGCAATAAAAGCAGAGTGATGAAAAACATTGATAACAAAATGAACAAAGAGAAACAAATGAGCAGATCGGAGCAGAGTGGGGGGGAGGAGGAGGAGGAGGAGGAGGAGGAGGAGGAGGAGGAGGAGGAGGAGGAGGAGGAGGAGGAGGAGGAGGAGGAGAGGAAGCAGATGGGAAACAGGTTTTACTCAAAATCTTATTTGGTGAATTCTTGACACTGTTAACATCGTTTAAAACATTGCATCAAAAATAAAACTCCTCGTTAAAACAAGACGGACATCTTAAAATTCAACGCCAGGTTCGTGACGGATCACGTTTGAATACTTTACAGCTGCATTCAAATGTGTTCTGGTAATCAGATTACAATCAGAGTTTAACCACATGGAAGTTCATGTCTAAATGCACCGCAGACGTCTTAACCACCTCCAAGATCTCTGCGTAATCAAGATACATTTTTGTAGATATACTCTGAATAAGAGAAGCATTTCTGAAGCTAATCTGATTCTGTCCTCGTCCAGATGTTGAAGCTGTTTGAAGATGTTTGGTAGCTGAAGAAACACCTGAAGACGATGGTTAGTCGATATAAACAGAGTTCAGTGTGTATTTAACATCCAACGACACAAACACCAGTGAGTTGTGTTAATCACGACGACGGAGGAGACGGACCGAGGGAATCAAACTGTGAGTGGATATTAGATTTTCAGATCTGTCTTGAACGCTTCCCGGATGCATTAACACTCAGCGTCTTTCAGATCTGCCACAGATGCACGAAGTGACTCAGTGTAAATGGAGTCGAGACGAGAGCTTAAACAATCTCCTCGCTCGTTAAGAAAACGTGGCGTTTGGCTAGTGCAGCAGACGCAGGAGGCATCAGGTGGAGGAGGAGAGACGCTGCAGGGAACTCTGAGATGCTGAGGTCGAGGAATTCAACGACCTCCGGGTGTTTGTCAGCGGCAGGTTCAGGACAGAAGACGACAACAGACTCGATCTGATTGGTCAGCGAGGATGTGGGCGTGGAGCTGGAGGACGGTATCCAGGTTACGGGCTTGGACGTCTGCATCCTGCTCCTCAACGTTCACCAGAGAGCAACAGGAAGTCACTTCTGCCTGTGGTCATCAGACTTCATAACTTCTCCCTCAAAGTGTCAATACACCAGCTCTGGAAAACTAGTATAACGCACAGTTGTACATACTTCTAATTCATGGTTCTACCTATTATAATTCTTGATCTGTATATATTTCTATTCTAGGTTGAACAAGTATTTCTGATTCTGAGTCGTCCACAGGGACTTTTACCTGAATATTAACAAAGGTGTTGTGTGCGTTTGCTAAAATGAATGTTTCAGTTGTTATTCCTCTAGAAGGAGGTGAAGAGCTCAGAGCAGAGACACACGTCTTAAAAACATCCAAGCAGCCGACAACCGGCCTCTAGGATGAAGCAAGCTTTCCTGAATAATTCACAGGTGCAGGTGGAGAGAGTTTTTTAAAAACATCTGCTAAACAACTCAAACATCCACAAATAGACTTGAAGACACAGCACTTTAATGTGGGTTGAGAACGGCTCACAACGCCACCTAGTGTTTGGGACGTGTCGACATCGTGACATTTGTATTCATCAAAACGTTAAAACCCTCGACCAGCAGCCACCGCTTGTGAGTGTGAATATGGAAAACTGCCATCATCTCCAAATCCATGTTGAAAATAAACCACGTCCACCAGTCAGACGCGTCCCCCCTCCCCTCTTGACCCTTGACTGTCTCACACACACACACACACACACACACACACACACACACACACACACACACACACACACACACACACACACACACTTTGAATCCACAGGTATCTTCAGACGACATTTCTGTCACAAACGTGTGAGTTTTCGCTCACGGCTACAAAACTTAGCTTCAGCAATCTAGTTACTGTGTCGTATGAATTTCCAGGGAGAGACACTTAAAATCTACACAAGACAAACATGAAAGACATAAAGATTTTTCTTCTTTATCTGATTCTCCACATCTGGATCTGTGTCATCAGCACAAATCCAATCGATTAAATCAATCCTCTCCTGGAACAGAAACGTTCGTGGAATCATTTACTGACATTTTCTGAAAATCGGATCAGAGACCAGGGACAGATCGAAGTCGCCGGGACGACAAATCTGTGACAGCAAATGAAACGTTCCTTTATTTGGTGATTTAAAGCTGCTGGTTCTGTTGTGATAGTCGGAGCGGAGGAGGAGGAGGAGGAGGAGGAGGAGGAGGAGGAGAGGTGAGGACACAGAGGGACACTCCCTAGAAGGAAACAGAGAGTAACTGAGAGCAGGGAGAGGTGAGAAGGGGGAGGAAGGGGGAGGATGGGGGAGGTAAAAGCCTGGCCTGTGTTTTGCTGTCTGAAGAATCCATTTAGAGGTCTGCCTCTCCCCACTGATAACTAATGGACCGAGAGGAGACTTTCACAATAAAAGACAGTGTCCTGACAGAGGTTTCCTGGAGCAACTTATCATTATTATCATCATTAATTCATTCAATAAATAAATAACATCAGATCTATCAAATCAAGACTAACATCGAAAAACCTGAACCTGAACCAGGTTGTCATGAAGTATCCATGTTCCTGCTCCTGCTCTGTCCTGAGAGTCTCAGTCTGTCTCAGTGTGAAGTGGACGTGAAGCGTCCCCGCTCTGTGACTCCGGATAATCTAATAATTATCTGTACGTGAGGACGCAAATGTCTGAGTCAGTTGCTGTGGACATTCTCCAGTGTCTCTCCTGCAGCCCCGAGTCAAACCTCCAGATAATGTCCACGTGAGAACACAGCTAGGACATCACCCCGTTATAGACTCTACCTAAACCGGATCTGATGCAGCTTTCAGTTGTTTCCCTCCTTCTATTGTTTTTCTTGCAATTGGTCCCAAAGTTGAAACTCTCAAGCCTCCAGTGCAAGTGGCTAATGGGCTAATGGGCAGTTTGTCCATGAAGCCAACCCGACCTGCAGAGGACATGAAACCTGACTCTGACTCGACCCTGGACCCTCGTAGTGAGTCGTTGGTCTTTAAGCCAGCAGCGGCGGTCTATCAGAATGACGCCGATGCTGTTGATTGACAGGTCTGATTCCAGCCCGTTATCCAGCGCCGCACACGGGGCGCGGTGACGTGGTTATTCTGGTTCGGCTTGGAAAAGAAAAGGCAGCATAATGAGGGGTCTTCTTAACGGCAGCAGGATCTCTGTGTTAAACACTTCACCCCCACACTGGGAACATAATGAACCCTGCACAGCTTAAGGAACAGGATCCTGCTCAAGATAAACTTTACAGCTTCTGTCAGAGACTTCACTCCTACAGTCGGATGTGTCGGTCACATGGTGCGCACTCCAAAAAGTAAAAAACCTCTTCCTTCGTTCGGTGGAATAACTTTAACGACCTTTAACCAGTTTAACTGAGTCACTTCCATTCATTCACACCTTTCACGTTTCCTCCTGTCTCTTCATTCACAGACAGGTAGGAGTGTAGAGTCATATAGAGTGGGTGTGAGTGTGTGTGTGTGTGTGTGTGTGTGTGTGTGTGTGTGTGTGTGTGTGTGTGTGTGTGTGTGTGTGTGTGTGTGTGTGTGTGTGTTAAAGAGCAGTATGGTGGATTGGTCAGTGCTTATGGCAGATTCCTGACTCACTCTCTATTTCTGATGTTTCCAAAGGCTCTTTGAGCAGCAGATAATAGATCAGTGCTGGAGAGCTGCAGGGTGAAGACGCCATCAACCTCACACACACACACACACACACACACACACACACACACACACACACACACACACACACACACACACAAACAGACTCACACACACACACTCAACCATCCACACGGCAGCAGCGAGTGTGTGGGCGGCAGCAGGGTGAAGATACACCACCGTACTCGAGAAGCAACGAGTGGGAGGCAAACAAACACGCACACACACACAAGCACACACAGACACACACAAACACACACGCACATAAACACACACTTGATTTTTCGCACTTCATCTCTTTTCATGGCGGAAACAGGCAGTAAATTTCTCCCCCATAACCAATAATAATGACATGTCCGTGTCCCGACACGAAACAGAAGGATAACACACAAACACACGCGCGTGTTGCCATGGCGATCGTATTAACGCCGGTACAGTCATCAGGAGCAAAAATAAATCTGTGTAATGTCAGACATCATCAGAGAGAGTCAGCGAACACACAACATTAAACTGATGCTAACTCACCCCAGCGTTGTCATGGTGACGATGGTGTACCAGAAGGAGGCCGGGATGGAGGTGAAGGTGGAGCCCTTGGTGCCCTTCTCGGCGTAGAACATGACGGTGGCGAAGATGATGATGGCCATAGTGAGGGAGAAGAGCAGGAAGCCGAGCTCGGAGGCGCAGCTCTTCAGCGTGTAGCCCAAAATCCTCAAACCCTGCGAGTGGCGGGAAAACTTGAAGATCCGGAAGACGCGGAAGACCCTGAGGGTGACGAAGGCGCCGCTCACGTCCTCGTTCTCGGGCATCACCAGGCCGATGTAGTAGGGCATGATGGCCACCACGTCGATCACTGACATCACAGAGCGCATGAACTTGCAGCGGCTGGGCGCGGCGAACAGACGCATCAGGTACTCGAAGGTGAAGATGAGCACGCAGGCCGTGTCCATGCAGAAGAAGGCCAGCTGGTATTTCTCCCCGCAGGGAAGGTCATTGACGCTGCCCTTCGGAGGCCGGCAGGGGACCGTCTCCACCACGTTGGCGATGACGGAGACGGCGATGAAGAAGCCGGTGACGTAATAGAAGACCAGTGCCATGGTGGAGGTGTGGGGGTTCTCGAAGGCTCGCCACAGACGCTCCCTGGAGGTGCTGTCTGGAGGGAGGGGGGCGTCCATCCCCTCGTTGGCCTCCGTGTCCTCGGCCAGACGCTCCTGGTTCTCCTTTTTCCTGTCTCTGTATTCCTTCACAGAGAGAGGGAGGGAGAGGAAGATGAGATTAGCGTCGAGACTAACGTCAACTGGTTTACATTATGTCTTTAGTTTTGTAAAAAGTAGAAAAAACATGACCTCACTTTATCTCTGTGTTGGGAGCAGATTAGATTTGAAGAATCGTTTTTAGCCCTGAGTGTTTTTCAAGTAGACACCAAAGCCACATTGCTATAGTTCCTCTGATGTTTAAACTGCAGTTTGTGGGATGACATTTTAGTCTTCACAAGTCTGTCAATCAAATTTTATTTGTATAGCCCTTATTCACAAATCTCACAGGGTTTAACTTCCTCTGTTTTTAACCCTCGACAAGAGGGTGAGTATGAATTTGTGCAGTGTAGTCACAGTATTTAGATGAAATGCTAATTGTTGCTTAGATGCTAAATGCTCCTTTGTATCAAATCAGCTGATACAGATGTTTTAAGCTAGCTAGCCCTGCTAACAGATGATTTACAACAGTTTTTCGCTCATGTTCTGAACTATATGACGTCTGAATGTCCACATTAGCTTGTTCGATGCTAGCTGATATTTCGTTTGCCCATCAGCCAAATTAGCTGCTTTGTTAGCACGTTAGCTGCTAGAAAAGGAACTGAACTGGTTAATGACATTGACAGTTCTCACACTACGTAGTCAATGCAAAACGTGCGAGTTTGCACATTTCATTTTGTTTCTGCTAACTTCATAAGAGATGAGCGAGGTACATTTTAGTCGACAGCCTTTCTCACCTCGGAGTCATAAACTGCAGAAATGTCCCAGAATGGAGTTAAATGTTTTCCCTTGTTAACAGAATCATCTCATTAGCAGCAGAGTGACAAGACCAATAAACACTTTATATATCTTTAAATAAGTAATTAGCCCATGGTTCATTAAGGATAACTGCTCGCTGCTAACACGCTATGGACAGGAGTCAACTCAGGCTGCAGCCGGAAAAACAGGTCGTCCTCAAACAGTTTTGGATTCAAATCCAATTTGTCAAAGCAGCAGACAAACATCCAGATCTGTAAGATTACAGGAGGAATAATGGGAAACTGTGTGGGAGGTGTTGACTGAGTTAAAAAAAGAAATCCAGAAATTAGAATCTCATTTGACGAAAGCTGCCAACAAACCTGATGAAGATGTAAAGGACGACTAGTCATTCATTCAAGTCGTTGGACAAGTCGTTTTAATATAAATGAGGATATAAAGATGTTAAAGCCTCCACACACAAGGTTCGTATGAAAAATCTAAAATATAAAGAGCTCTGCAGGTGGTTTGCTGTTCGGGGAGTGAGGACGGAACAAATGACTTGTTTATGACTCTTTAATGGAATCACTTACTTTAAGAAGGAGTTCGAAGCCAAATTCAGGAGCAATAAAGAGCCAAATCAGATTGTGGTTGAGCTGCAGAGTTTCAGGAGGATCCTCAGCGCTGTGTTAATGAGATGGAGTTTAACGGCGGGTTCGGGAGCAGCGCTGGTTAGTAATCCCCCTCAGATCCATTAATGTTCTTAGACTAACACAACAAGTCATTTGGCTGATGATGCTCTTCTCAAGAGAGACTTAATGAGTTCTGCAGCCGCATAAACAGCAAACATTATGAAAAGATCTGAGGTCAAAGGTCACAGAGCCCACATGAGCACAGGACAAACGAGGCAGACATTTTAAAATCTGCATGAAAAGACTGAAGGATCCGAGCAACAGAGGTTCGTACAAGTGGAAGCTGCCGCGTCTAATCCACCGACATCCAGAGCAGCCGAACAACATGTGTCCACAGCTGCTTCACAGTAAAAGTCCTGCAGAAATGAGGCATGGAGGGCTTTTATTCTGAAGCATTCCAGGCATATATATAACAAAATACCTTAGGAAGTGGTGCATGCTGGGATAAGAACCAATCTGCAGGAAAACGTGGGCGTTTCGGTTCGTCCAGACAAAAGCTAAATAAGGACCAGCAGTCACGCTAGTCACGCTAATCACAGCGTGTCGGATTCTAGTTTAATGTTGTTACCATTTCATCAACATGCATCTAAATCTACCTCGAATTCCCAAGTTCCACAAACTGTTTAACTTGTGTCAGGAACAGAAACAGTCTAATTGAACCATTCAGAACAAGAACAGCAGGACAAGAAGTCACCTGCACGAACTGTGGCTCCTCAGAGAGAAGATTTAAGTCGTCAAATCTTCAGAAAGACAGAAATCCAAAGCTCCTGCTCTGTTTCTCATCTTCTGAACCCCGGATGGCGGCAGAATCATCAAGAATATGTTGCAGAAATGTTGGAGGAACAAGAGGAATTTAAAATTCAGTGTCGGACACTTCGTCATGCGGCTGGAGGAAGCTGAATCACGACCTTCTGGTTAGTGGACGACCTGCTCTATTCCCTGAGCAGCCAAATCTACAGACACACGTGCGTCAGTCCTGTTGTTTGCTGGAGGGTTGAGATCTGAATCCAGCTCTGATATTCAGACATATTTCAGAGTGAAATCTACACATCGTCAGGGTCGACTGGAAAATATGTTTAGCACCAACACCAAGAAATCACACGTTGTAATCAACTGTTCCTGACGCCTCATCAGTACAGACTCCACTGCAACTGCATTTGTATTCGCCTAATAAAACACAGTTCACTGAAATAAGGTTTTTATGATTGTTAGTCAGAATGAGTCAAACGCAACTAAATCCATATTTTAAGGAGAACATGAACAAAAGTACATTGCAGGCAGACCCCGAGCGGGTCGGTCGATAACACACAAACATGTTGTGATGCTCACTTCAGGACAAACGATTCTTCAAGGTCACTAAAAGCTCAACCATCTTAACATCATCAGTGACGGTCAATCAGCTTCACTGTCCATCAGTGTCATCTCTAAGTGCAGGGTTACCTCCATGCAGCAGTCTCCGATGATCTCCGGCACGATGCCGTAGAAGGCCAGCTCCTCGTCGAAGGCCTGGATGCACTCGTGTCGGGGGTAGTGGAGCTTCCCAGTGCGGTAAAAGTTCAGAATGTGTCGGAACATTTCAGGGTCCCTGTCGAAGAAGAACTCCTGCGTGTCTTCGTTGTAGAAAAACTCTTTCTCCGAGGAGCCCAGCAGCGTGTCAGGATAACGATCCAGAGTGTTCTTCCATGTCTGAGAAACAGAAGAGAACCGGAGGAGACATTCTTCACTTGAAACACGCAGCGACAAGTTCAGAGTCTGAGCTGAATTTAAATCAACGAGCAAGCAGCAGCAGCACAGATATAGAAAGGAAACATATTAAACTGATGTTTTTCTCACTGAGAGTCGGAACCAGCTTCATGTGTTTGTTCCATAGTTTCATTTGATCCAATTAGTTTTGGTTTCACATTGTAATTTAGGGACTAAAGAATTGGCTGTTTGGTTTTTTGTTGCCCCGACCAAAAGTTTATTTCAATTTCAATTTATTTATTCTTATAAAATGGTCAAACCTTTACTTGTCAGTTGTTTTTTTAAAACAGAACCTGATTTACTGACAGACATATCAGATTTTCTCATTTACTCACACAAACAACATTAAAAACACAAATGTTCCATTAGAACGTTACTGAGATGTGGAGACGGGAGCAGTGACGCGTCATGATGCTAACGGCCTCTTCGTTAATTTAATTTTAAAAACCATTAGTTGGTCGTCTCCACATCCTCTCAAAATCCAGACATGAAGCTAAAATATCTTGGATCCGAACGCTGCCATCTCCTGGTGGAGCCATGTCCTATTTTTAACCATATTCGTGAGCATGCTCAGTAGACGGCCACACCCACCTGGAACCTGACCCCGCTGACGTTGACGTACAGGATCTCATCTGACCTTGACGACTTGTCCACCGGCGGTTTGGGCATCGTCTTCTTGGCTAGCGGCAGCCAGCCCACTGCCGCCGCCCGCGCAAAGGGCAGCCACGTCGCCACGCCGGCTGCCATCTTGCATCAGAGCGTTCCACCTGTTAGAGAGTTGCGTCCTCGGCGGAGGGGCGGGGCTAACAAAAATCGCCTGTAAGTGCCTCGACTAAAACTTCCCTCACTTCTTCTCCTGCCCTGATGTCCTCGAGCGGTCGGGGCGGCGAGAGAGGAGGTGGTCGGACATGTTGGGGGGGAGGGGCAAGAAGGGGGGGAGGAGGGGCAGAGGGAGGGGTCGGACGGCAGTTAGGTGTCAAGCCATGAAAAGATGAAGCAGCGGGAAAGCCCACGCATCTGACAGGGTTGTGACCTTTGTGGCCAACGGAGACTTCCTGTCGCTTCCTGAAAAACTCAAAGAGGAAACTCACAGGCTAAGAATGAAATATTCCTTTTCTTAAATATACCGATGAGCAACTTTTCGGCTGTCGTCGGGCGTTTTCCTCTAAATACATACAAACTCAGAACGGGAGAATTTCTGTAAAATAGTCAGAACGTTTTTTCTTTATTGCTGCTGAGGAAATGAATCCTGGGAGGGAAGCGTTGAGGCGTTTGTGTCGGGCCTCCACCTCCCTACTTCCTCTCTCGCTCTCCTCCGCTCAGTGTCTGACTGGAGCTCGCTCTCCCTCTGAAGACAGATTTGTTGCAGCGCCGCAGCCTTTCAAATTCTTATTAAATTGTGATGATGGTCCCTTAAAGTTGCAAGATAGACAGAATCGCCTGCGTTGCCTCCCTCCCTCTAAGTGTTTCTCTGCTGTGGCGATTATGGATCTGCAGCCTCACTCTTCCTCTCTTTCTCTTTCTGCTTTTGCTTGCTGTTTTTTTTCTCCTCTAATTTTTCCTTTATCTCTCTCCCCGTGTTTTACCGTCTCTCTCTCGCTCCTGCTCTCGGCAGCGGGGCATTAGTGGCGGCGGTGGCGGTGGAGACACACCGGGTTTGTTTTGAAGAGCGAGGAGGCGGCGTCAGGTCTTTACTCCATGTCCATGTATGGCCGCCCTGTCAGAAAACACACAAACAGAAAAGAGACGGAGAGTGAGAGACAAACCAGTGGGATGAGAGGAGAGGAGAGGGAGGTATGACACAGAATAAACAGAAGGAAAATGTGGACGGAGGAAGAGTGGAGCAAAAAGAGGAAAGACAACAGAAGGAAGAGGAGTGGGAATCCCTGGAGGAAGGAGGGATGTTGAAAGGGAGGAAAACAGAAGGTAAATAATGAAGGGGAGAAGGGAGAATGGGACAAGGAGAGGAGGAGAAGAGGAAGAGAAAAAAGAAAGTAAATGTGAGGAAATATGAGAGGACAGACGGGGAGAAGAGAGAGAGAGACATTTAGAAGAGGGAGGAGAAGAACAGGAAAAGAAAGTGACGAGGAGGAGCAGATAAAAAGAATGAAAAAGAAAATATCTGTGTGTGTGTGTGTGTGTGTGTGTGTGTGTGTGTGTGTGTGTGTGTGTGTGTGTGTGTGTGTGTGTGTGTGTGTGTGTGTGTGTGTGTGTGTGAGATGTTGGCTTTGAGTTGTTAGAACCAGACGTTTAGTGTCTGAACTTTGTCGCATCAAGTTCAAGCGAGAGTTCGACCAATTCAAAGATATTAATGTTTTTTTTTCATCTCTTTATTAAAGACTCAAAACCCTTGCGCTCACACTCAAATACACCCTGCTTGCACTCAGATGATTTCTTGCTGTCACTCGGATATTTTATTGCTTGAGCTCAGATTTCCTGAATCTGGTTAAAGCAACGTAAACTAGTACGATTCACGTGATGCTAAATGTGAAGCGTCTGAGTTATTTTAACTTTGTGCCGTTTGTTCACGTCGATGTGTAAAGGCCTTAATTGTTATTCTAGTATTTATTCAAACCAAACTAAAAGTCAACTAAAGCAGAAACGTCCTCTGCACAAACACAAGTCAAATCATCGAAAGAGAGAGCGCGCACACACACACACACACACACACACACACACACACACACACACACACACACACACACAGCCTCTCTCACACACACACACACACACACAGCCTCACACACCCTCCTCTACCTGTCCTGCCTCAGTAAAATCTCCAGTGGGTGTGTTCATGAATTATGAATGAAACTTTCAGCCTGACTGGTTTAGTTCAGCTGCTCTGCCTCAGTTACCACTAAGCACATACAATCCAACACACACACACGCATGTATGAACACACACACACACACGTGAACACAAACAAACACACACACACACACATTCTGCAGCTTCAGTGTTTTTCATTAGGGGATAGCTATTACGTTACGATGCAGCAGAAACACACATGCACACACACACGCACGCACACACACACACACACACGCACGCACAAACACACACACACACACACGCACTGTACAGTTCAATCAAGCTGCAATATTTCATTTTATTTCTGCAGTTTTCTGAGAATGTGTCAGTGAATCAGCAGCTGAGTCATCAGAATAAACCTCATGCTTTAGCGGTGTCATGTGTTCTAATGTTGAATAAAATCCTCGGAGTTTTCAGCCGAGAGGATTCACACCTTGTGAGGAGAAGGTGAGACGGTAAAATCTACGGATGTGGGTTTTGGTGCAGATGCAGAAACGGATATTAGGGAGTAAGACATTTCCGATACCAATATATTGGCAGATATATATATTGAATAAATGATTTCTAAGATATCGTTATAGAATCCTTATTACTGTGAAATGTAATTGATATTTTGTGTTTTGTTTTATAAATTTCTGCCGCAAATAACTTGACTCCGTGGCTGGAAAGTGACGCCAACGTCTAAGTACCTGAAACCTGTCTTCTGTGTAGTGACCAGCAGGGGGCGACTCCACTGGTTCTTTCTATAGAAGTCTATAGAAAGTGACTCTACTTCTCACTTTATAACGTCAGTAAACATTCAGGAGTTTATGTTTCAGTCTCTAGTTTCAAGTCTTCTTCAAACAGCTGATGTTCATTTAGTAGATTATGATAATTTAGAGTCAAATAGACCATAAAGCACCGGATGTGTTGGGGGGTGGATACCACAGTGTGATTGACAGCTAGTACCGTCCAATGGGTGCAGGTAGAACGTGTAGGTGGCGCTGAACAAAATGTCAAACTTAAAGCTTCCAAACGGCAGCTGACAAACCAGTGGGAGACGTCATCGTGTGTCGGTTACAGAGACACAAACAATAAGGGATATTTAACTTATCGAAGGAACTCAATCATTTGTGACATTAAACTTGGTGAATAGCTTCTTCTGCTTTTCTCCTGATGAGCCCAGAAAGTAAATGACACCACCGCCCTTTGACTGCGTCAGTATCTTTTAAAGAAGGTTTGTGAACCGAACCTCTGCAACAATTCTTCAATGAAAACAGCAGCAGAACCTTTAAATAATGAATAATGACTCATCAGGGTTTGTTCTGTCCAACTCAGGAGATTCAGACGTCGTAATAAAAGCAGTAGAAGTCGTGTGAGCAGCAGCTTCAGGAGCCTGCGGCATCCCAGTGTGTCCACTCCCCCCCCCCGGTCTGTCTGTCCGTCCTCTCCGTGGGAATCCCTGCTGACATCATGTGTTTCTGAACAGACATCACGATGCTGATCAGCGTTTCACTCACAACCAGCGGCTTCTGTGGCTTCGACCCTGGAAGCTTCCGGTAATGGGACGGCTGCAGATTTTATGGTTATTACTGCGAGAGACAGGGTTGAGTCTGAGTCAGTGGATTTCCTGCCTGACCGCTACAGGACGTCCTCACAAACACTGTGGAGCTTTGCAGATGGATTCGCGGGTTCAAGTAATGAATTTACAGAAGATAATCTCAAGTTGAAACATAATATTAATATATATTAATATTAACAAAAACCTGCTTTAAGGGTCAGAGTTAGAGTTTGGTTCAGGTTCAGGTTAGGGTCAGCGTTGGGCGTTTAACTCTGATGGTTAAGTTGAGGTTAAGGGGCGTTGCGCAAAAAATTTGTGTCCTCACTAGATTCAAATGTCCAAGTCAGTTGCTCCGGACAGTTGCCTGGTGGCCGGCTGCAGTAGAGTGAATAAATGGTCATGAGATTTGACGTAACATAAAAGTTTTTCGAAGATGGTTTCTGTAATTTCAGGTATTTCTTATCACACTGATGTTCAAGTCTTCATGTCTCTGACTCCGTCTCTGTGATTGGTCGACGGGAGCTCGTTACTGTGCAGACTCGTTTGTATCTGAGATAATTTGGCGTCAGTCCTCGATAGTGGGAGGAAGAGGAGACGTGTCGTCCATCTTTATTTACAATCTGTGGAACTTTGTGAGGAAGTTGGTATCAAACCATAAAACTAAAGAACTCATGTATGATGCTGGGAGGAGATTGGAAAGAAATGAAATATGAGTTGGACACTAGGGAAGGAAAAGCGAGAGACGGTCCAATTTGAAGCTGAACTGATAATCCTGTTGAGATGGACACACCTGTGAAGCTCAGTCAGACGTGTTGGGGGTGTTCAGCTTCTTATTGATCTGTGATCAGAGAGCTCTGCCTCCTCCGTTTCAATAACTCATCACAATCATGTTTTCTGCCTCATCGATCACAGACATGTTGTCCTGGTATTGATCAGACTTTGATTTCACAGTCACAGAAACGTTAGATCAGCCGCTGATCAGGTTCCATTTGTTATTAATCACATCTGGCCAATGAGCAGCAGCGACGTGATGGAGACTTAAGTTCTCTACAAACTTGGTGTTCACCTCAACTAAAGATCTTCGTCATCAGTAATTTATAATAAAGTTATTTGATACAATAAGATCAAAGTTATTTAACTGCAACATCAAGTGTATTTTATTGAACACGTATTTAAACTCACGTCAGAGTTTTTCCACAAGAACGACAAGAACGACCTTTAAAATCATTAGATCAATAATAAAGACATAAACATTTTGTTGTTTTGCTGTTTGTGAACGCAGCCCTGGTTCATCACACACACACACACACACACACACACACACACACACACACACACACACACACACACACACACACACACACACACACACACACACACCACAGGAGGATGAAGAGCAGCACATGGGCGTTCAGTCTGAGTGTTTGTATGAAACCATTAGACGACCATCAGTGAACAGCACTTCACTGCAGCATGCACACACACACACACAAACACACACACACACACATTAATATTTATAAAACACTAACTAACAAAACGCACATTTCATACGTGAACTGACATCGTCCACATCTACAGAGTCAATGTCTTCATCCACCTGCTCGGAGCCGTTCACTATGAGACACACAATCTGCTTCTTCTACATCAACACAACGTCCAGTTTCCACAGATCAGATTATTTTCAACATCTGGCTCAGATTCACTTATTATTATTATTACAACGTCAACACGTCCAGGAAACGGAAATATCTTCATTCTTGTTTTCTTCTGATCAATATCAGTAAAATGTTTGATTTCCACCGAACAGCATCAGAAACAAAGCTCCTGGTTTCATACAGAGAAAAACCCCACTGACACTTTGGAGTTTACACATGTATAATTAATAAAGATAATATCTGAACATCATGTGATAATACGGTTTGTTAGTGTCACTGAGAAAACACATATTGATTTCATATTGATTTCATATTGATTTCATATTGATTTCATATTGATTTCATTAGCAGGAGGAAGTTTAACTCTGACTCATGTGATGAAACCTGACGTTTCCTCGTCTGCTGCTTCACATTAAAACACGTCGGCCTGATGAGCCTCACGGGACTTTTACTGTGAAACAATCACAGGAAACAAGGCGTCATCCAAACATGACCTCGTCCTCCGAGGGTCTGATTATTTAACCTCCACAGACCTGCACAGGAACCTGCTCCTGAGGGGCCCCGCAGCCCCACGGCCCCACGGCCCCACGGCCCCCTGGCCCCCTGGCCCCCTGGCCCCACGGCCCTGTGGCCCCACGGCCCCACAGCCCTGCAGCCCCACGGCCCTGCAGCCACGTGGCCCCACGGCCCCACGGCCCTGCAGCCCTGCAGCCCTGTGGCCCCCTGCCCCCCCCCTGGCCCCCTGGCCCCGCGGCCCTGCAGCCCCACGGCCCTGCAGCCCAACTAATGGCCGCAATTCCAATAATTGATCTACAGTTTGTCGTCTGTTTGCTTGTTTTTTTAACTTAACAAATAAAATCTATACATTTTATTCACGTCAGGGAAGAATGAGACAATTTCACATTTAATTCATTGATCAATCAATTGATTATTAAAGAAAATGACGTGTTGTAATGAAAACCTCCACTTTCTGTTTCAAACTAATTCCCGACAAATTTTAATGAAAACGTTTTGATCTTAAAATATAGATTTAGTTCCTCTTCAGAAGTCAGAGCCATAAACAGAGTAAAGCCCCTGAGGCTCAATATGAAAAAGTTAAAATTTTAATATAAAATTATTTTTAACACTTAAATTCAAGTAATTCTGTTCATCTTAAATCTTGTGACGCATTAATTTCTAACAGGTTTTTACTCTTGTAAATTTGACTCATATTTTAATATTTTTGTTCATGTTCGTTTGGTTTTAAACACAAACTCACTCCAGCATCAAATCTGCTGGAAACAGTCTCCAGTGTTTCTTCTGTTTGTTTGATCAAAAACTAAAGTGAGTTTTTAAAGATGGACGTCGTCAGTTACAGAACATGTGACACGGAAAGTTTCATCATCCTGAAGGAGATATAATTCAACTTTAAACCACATGAGAAGAAGATGAGTGTGTGTGTGTGTGTGTGTGTGTGTGTGTGTGTGTGTGTGTGTGTGTGTGTGTGTGTGTGTGTGTGTGTGAGAGAGTGTGTGTGTGTGTGTGTGTGAATGCTAACCACTGTTAATGGGAAACACAGAGAACATCATCACTAATTCATACTGCTGGATTACGTCAACCTCAACACACACAAACACGTGCGTGCGCGCGCACACACACACACACACACACACACACACACACACACACACACACACACACACCTATTTTTTCTTTTGCACTTCTACCTTTTCTTAGTTTTTTAGTCCTGAAACGTTTCAGCAGTTTAAACCAAACGAACTCGACCTCTTCTCTTCTCTTCTCTTCTATTCTTTTCTTTTCTATTCTTTTCTATGTTCTGTTGTGCTTCTCCTTTCTTTCCTTTTCTTTTCCTATTTTCTCCTCCCTTCTCTGCTCCTTCTTTATTTCAAGTTTTCTCACTCTGATTCTATTTTCTCCTCCTCCCTGAAACTCTTCTCTTCCTCTTCCTCCCTCCCTCCATCCACCCCTCCGTCCTGCTCCTGTCCTCCACCTCACTTCTTCTTCTCTCCTTCTTTTTCTATTCTCAGCCGCGGCGGTGAATCTGGAGCAGTTTTCATCCTACTTACCACAGCTGAGGATGAGGATGAGGAGGAAGGCAGAGGTAGGTTTTTCCAGGTGGAACAGGACGGACGCAGGAGGAGGAAGCAGTGATGATAAAAAGAAGAAGAAGAAGAAGAAGGTGGAGGAGGAGGAAGAGGAGGAGGAGGAGGAGTGTTGTTTTACTGTATCAGATCTGTCCTGCTCTGCTGCCGCGGCAACAACCAACATCTCCTGTCATCCCTCCTCTCTCTCTCACTTTCTCTCTTCATCTCTCACACACACATGCTCACTTGCTCTCTCTCTCTCTCTGTCTCTCTCTCTCTCTCTCTCTCTCTCTCTCTCTCTCTCTCTCTCTCTCTCTCTCTCCCTCTCTCTGGCTCCACCTCCTCCCATTTGCTTGCTCGACCCTCCCCTCAACTCTCCCTTCCCTTTATCTCTCTGTTCCTTGTCACTTCTCTTGCTCTTTTCTTCTCATCTATCTTTTTTCTCTCCACACACACACACACACACACACACACACACACACACACACACACACACACACACACACACACACGCGCGCGCACACACACACACACGCACACACACACACACACACACACACACACTGCTCCACATTAGGCTGATGGGAGTTTTCCTTTTGGCAGAAGAGAGAAAGAAAGACTGAAACATTCTAATAGAATCAAACAAAACAGAGAAATATAATACAAATTAGTTGGAGGAACTTCAGGTTGGACTCACGAGTCTGTGAATGAGTCTAGACGAGCGTCCTGTTGTCAGATTGTGGGACAGATGTGAACCAGCTGATCATTAGTCTGCAGCGTTTTTTTAAAATCCAAGTTTTCTACACGCAAACGTCTTTTCATTTCATTTCTGCCTAAACAGAAAGAAACTACAATTACCATCCTGCGTTGTCTTCCTCCGCCAACCAGAGCAGCTTCAGTCGCTCCAGGGGCTCCTGACATTTTAATATATAATACCATGAGGTCACTGTGACCTTTGTCCTTTGAGTGAGAGTGACAACTGGTCAGAATCATGACTTTGCCTCAAGGGGGCGCTAAAAGTCTGCACATCGGACCTTTAAACCAGACAACTGATTTTTCGTGAAAATTACCCAAAAAAATGATATTGTGAAAAACAACTTAATTTGCATATGTCAAAAATAATGCATTATTCTGATTTGAACTATAAAAAAAAAAAACGTATTCACTCGTAAATTCCCTTTTTTCTAAAGCTAACAGTAAAGTCCTCGACTCACAGACGTTAAGATTTTATCTCAAAATATATTTATCATGAAAATTACAACTTTATAAAGTGTTCGTAGGTTTATCCATTGATTTGTTATATTATTGACTGTTTGGCTCATAACCAGGTGAACTTTAACTTTACTCTAAGTTTTGTTCGTATTTAATCTCAAAGTATTTTTAATTTTCCCACAGTCGTGACCTCGATCTTAACTCGGTTAATTAACTCAGATGTTTGTTTCTTTGCTGCTGTGTCAGAGAACAGGAGTCAGGGAACTAATGAGCAGAAGGAATTTGAATCTGAAATTATAGTTTATATAATAATAATCTTCTTTTATAATTTATATATATATATATTTATATATAATCTGTTTTTGTGTTCAGTCTGAACACAAGTGTTTAGTCGGTCAAATTGTGTTAGAGGTCAAATTTCATTTGTTCCCTCGCACACGTGAAAGAAACACAATCAGCTGAAACACTTAGTCAGGCAAAACACTGTCTGCACGAGCAGACACACACACACACACACACACACACACACACACACACACACACACACACACACACACACACACACACACACCTGGACACTGGAGCTGCTTATTTAAACATTTAGACAGAAACTGAGGCTCAACAAACAAACAAACATCGTCTCTGCTGGTGACAATCGATATTCAGCCTATTTCTATATAAATGAATAAACATGTTCAACATATATAAAAGTTTGTGAATGATACAGATGAACAGACGAGGAAGTTTAATACTCAAAAGTTCTGGTGAAATATTTTGTTTTGTTTTTCGCTGTGTCACAGTTTTTATCTGGTTGTAAAACTAAAGTTTTCACATAAGAACGTGATCCTGAAGAAGTTGCTTCACACGTCAGGGTCGATATTTGATGGTGAAAAATTACAATTCAATTCTTGATTATTTTTCTGCTTGTGAGTCTCAGATGATCCACAAGACGCCAGCTAAAAATATCTCAGATGATCAGAGCAGGAAAAACAGAAAAGACCTTCACACACACACACACACACACACACACACACACACACACACACACACACACACACACACACACACACACAAACCGCCTGAAGCTACATGTGCAGCATCTGTATACGCCCACACACAGACACACAACATGCTACATGAAGATTATAATGACTGGATTCACACACACACACACACACTGGTTACTGATGAATATTTCATGATGAATGTAAAGAGTCATTGGTCAGCTGTCACTCAGGTTGTCATCTTTCACACACACACAGACACACACACACACACAGACACACACACCAGCTGGACCTCATATCAAAGTTTAATGTCCGTGTGGTGAAAACAGTTTGTTGTCGAGCTTCAGAACCTTAAAGGTTCATTTCACAATCATGTCTCTGGTTTTCACTTCGTTCTTCATGTTGTGTCGTTCTGAAAGTCACACAACAGAACAAACACATAGTGTGTGTGTGTGTGTGTGTGTGTGTGTGTGTGTGTGTGTGTGTGTGTGTGTGGAGAGTTGTGTATCCCACTCATGTGCGAATGTGTATTTGTGAATGTGCATCATGTAAATGCATCAGTTACATCTCAGGCAGGCCTCGTGATTGGCTGTCGTCTTACACCTGATTCCTGCTTCACTCCTGTCGTGTCAGCTGTAAATGTTTGTGGAGACTTGTCCGTATCAACGGGGGGGGGGGGGGGGTGACGCCGCCGCCATCTTCCATCACTTTTCTCGTTCGTGTTGTTAAAATAAAAACTCATTGAACCTTCCTCACTGATCCATCGTGCAGGTTTAGCTCCTTCCGCCCGTTTGCTTTTGTACGTCACAGCTTCTGCTTCAGATCTTCATCATCAAAATGAAAACAAACATGTGATCTAACGTTCTAATCAGACTGATCCTCCCACCAACATATAGAGACACGGTGGAGCAGCCATGTGAGAAAACGATGTTTCATGAATCCGTCACTGGGGCTGATTCATCTGTTTGCTCCCTCCTCCTCCTCCTCCTCCTCCTCCTCCTCTTTTCTTTTCTCTCGTGGTGAAGATTGAGCCATAATTGTGTTAACTTATTTATACTGTACTGGGAAGACGGGAAACACCAGCACACACCGACACACACACCGACACACACACACCGACACACCCACCCACACACACACACCGACACACACACACCGACACACCCACCCACCCACACACACACACACACCCACACACACACAAGGGAAAAATCAATGGCTAATCAGGTAGTGAGAGGGGCATTTAGACTCAGGGGACGGTTTGTTTAAGTCCCCATTACTCCTGCATTCCCTCAGGTTAACTAGTCACACACACACACACACACACACACACACACACACACACACACACACACACACACACACACACACACACACACCAGGGATTTCCATCTATATCATTGAGATTAGCTTTTTGTTTGCTTTAGCATTTCTGTGAGCGTCTCGTGACCAAGGAGGATTATAACGACACGGAGTCTTTCTCTTTCCTGATTTGTTCTCCAGATGAATGCCCCCCCCCCCCGACGACCCAGAGCTCTGGTTTGCGTTCAGGCCGAGTGTCTGATGGGAGGAGAGAGAGAGAAATCCTTCACGTCCGTCTGAGCGGAGACACTCGTTATCTAACATCTTCTGAGACGTCACTCTGCTACGAACTTATGATTCATTCTCCAGTTGATTAAAAAGAAAGTTAAATTCAGATGAGTCGTCCAGCGCCAGAAGTGACCATATTTGGAGGAGTGGCGGGGGGGGGGGGGCCTGACAGAACTGGAAGACACTGCACGCCCACACCTTCACCCGCTGGATGTCACCAGCTGTCAATCACACTGTATCCACGCCCTGGAGCTCACAACACTAAAGGGAAGTCACTACTTCTCTATGTGAGTCTGAATCTGCTGCAGCATCTTGATCGACAGTGATGTAACATGAAGCTGCACATACTCACTCGACACACATGTGCATGTGCAGAACAGCTGCAGACACACAAACACACGTGTTTACACTCAGCCACATGGTCGAGTCCGCTCATGTGACCTTTTACATCCAGACACGCACAGAAGTCTGACGGACAGAAGTGACGAGCCAATCAGGAGGTTTGTTCAACGATGACAGGGTTCAATCACCTGCTGGGCACATGTCACAGTGTCCTTGGGCGTGACACTGAAATCAGGGTGTGTGTGTGTGTGTGTGTGTGTGTGTGTGTGTGTGTGTGTGTGTGTGTGTGTGTGCGCGCGTGCGTGTGCGTGTGCGTGCGTGCGTGTGCTGTGGATAAAAGTGTATGTACAGTTTTAACGAAGTCATTTACTGAAACAAAAGTCAGAACAGAATAAACAGATGAGAGATTCAGGATAGTTTTATAATTAATGAACAAAATATCACAAATCACAGAACAGAATAAAATAGAACAAAACAAGAATAAAACAGAATGAGATGAAATAGATCTTAATTTTCCATCAATGACGTTTGAGAAGGAAAGAAGAGAAGAAGTAAAAGAGAAGAGAAAGAGGAGGGAGGGACAGAGGAAAGGCTTTTTGTGGACGTATCGATCGTAAGAGGAGACAAACTCTTACTCTGTGTGTGTGTGTGTGTGTGTGTGTGTGTGTGTGTGTGAGGACTTATTAATAATTTAGAGCAGCCCAGTGCAGATGGGGGGGGGGGGGGGGCAGAAAACGAAAAGTGCGAGGAATCCAGAGAAAGACTAAGGGAAAAGACACACACACACACACACACACACACACACACACACACACGCACACAAAACACTGTTCCCCTGAGGCTGTGTGTGTGTGTGTGTGTATGTGTGTGTGTGTGTGTGTGTGTATATGTGTGTGTAGTGTCTATATATAGGCAGCAGTGCTGAGTGGACTGACATTTCCCAGACAAAACAGGGAAGTCCCAGACGTCCTCGGAGTTCAGAGAGGAGACAAGAGTCTGACCACGAGTTTAACTGAGACTAAATTCAGATTAACAGATTAACAGATTCTAACAGAACAGAACGAGAGGTCGGTTCATCAGAGCCAGAGATTCAGTCCAAGAAACTTCTATAGAATTGAGATAAAGTTGATCCTGCTCCTTCACCTCCTCCACCTCCTCCACCTCCTTCACCTCCTTCACCTCCTCCACCTCCTTCACCTCCTCCACCTCCTCCACCTCCTCCACCTCCTTCACCTCCTTCACCTCCTGACGTCCTGAGCTCACAGCCCGTCTCCTCCTCCCCGTCTCAGTCCTGTGGTGCAACGGCTGCTGTTGACTAAACTTACGAATAATTGATGATCATGAATCTTCGTCACTGAAACTTAAAGAAGTGACAGTGATGCTGAAGTTTAAAGTGTTTCTGAAGCTGTTGTCAGACATGAGACGTGTAGTTGGTGTTTGTGAAGCAGCAGCAGGTTGTCGGGTCCGACTCGTTCACACCAACAGGAACATGTGGGGAGCATCCACCAGAAGCTCTGGAATCTCCTCGTCTTTCCAAGTTGACGTCTTCGTCTTCCACGTGTGCGGCTCCTCTTCTTCATCCGGAGATATTTGTGTTCTTCAGGGTTTCACTCACGTCACGTGTTAGAAACCTCGTCCACACGTCCACTCGCTCTCTGTAGAAATGACCCGGGCAGAAACGTTACAGGTGCATTCTGCAGTAACATCTAAAAGAAACAGGAATCAGCTTTCAAGCAGCGACTCTCTGTCTTGTCTGGGTTTTCACAAGTGAAAGCAGGAAGTGACTCTGCTGGTTTGATTATACAAATCTGCTGTGGTTGTGTTTCTGTTGTGGGGCTTTTGATTCATGTTGTGTGGTTGTGTGCTTGTGGGAAACGTCTCGATCTCACAGGCGGGGGTTTTTTCCACAGTTGCAGCTTTTTTGAAACATGCACGTCTTTCATTTTCTTGTCCCCACCTTTCATTTGCACTGAAAATTAGTTACGATATTCTTCGTAAATCTTTCGCACCATGTTTAAACATTTATTTGAGATATTTTATTCCACAACACATTTGAATAAAAGACTGTATATAAGCACGGCTCCACCTCTGGACTCAGGGACGTGTTGGTCGTGGACCTGGTTCCTCTGAACGTGAACCTCGACTCCGAGCCACCTGGCACTCAGGTGCGGCCGGGCACCGCTACGCTAATCCAAGCTAACCTCTGCACAACTATTTACACCTCTGCATGAATGATTCATCGAGAAGAAAGGCTGATGAATTATACATGAAGCAAACACTTAGCTGCTGGCTACATGCTACGTTAAAGCCAGTGTCCACTGCAGAGATGCCGCAGGGTTCGATATCTGACTGAAGACACAAGTGATTGGTTAGAATCAATCTGACTGATTGGTTTCTGTTCTGTCGGCCGCGCAGGACGGAGAGAAGAGAAAAGAGAGAAGTAATGTTGGTGTTAGCGATGTTTTCATCGTCTCTTCTTAATGTCCTGAGTGAAACAAGCTTGACTTCATACATCATCATTACATTATACACATCAACACCGTCACTGAGTTTATGAGTTTTTCTCTCCGGAGGCTTCAGACCAGACTATTAGACGGAGCCGGCCGGAACAATATTAGAGGCTGATTCAACAGGGACGACGGAGGAGGCAGCGCCGTGAAGTGTTTGTTGATGAGATGAGTTTTGAACTTATGACTGATGACGGAGAGGGACCGCTCCGTCGGAGGAAACCGAGAGACGGTGGTTTGATGAAAACCTTGAACATCGGAAAACTCGCTAAAAATCTGATTCACAATTTTATCTGATGGGTTTAAAAGTTGCTGCCGTGAGAAAACAAATATATCGTAGTCTTGTACAAACCGAGGAGTCAACTCGAATGATTCTAATTCTTAACAAGATGCATGTCTGAACTAGGGTTCTGCAGAGAGGGGGCGCTGTAGAGCTCTGCCCGGGGCTCATCAGCCCAGCAGCAGCAGCAGTAACATATAAAACTAACATTCTTGGGATAATTAATTAAATTCCAGTGGATTCAGTCGAAGGACGAATTACACAATCGCCTCGTTAACCAACAGCCGCCGTGACGAACTCTGAGGAAACAAAGAGTCGAGTTCAAAATGGAAGAAGCTATCGCAGGTTATTATCTGTGTTTCATCATGATGACATCACCCACTGGTTGGTGAGCTGCCATTTCGAAGCCTCGGGTTTGACATTTTGTCCAGCGCCATCTTGTTCTTTTGACACGAAAAGTAACCACATAGATAAATATAGTAAGTTCCCAAGTAAAAATCCCATTCATTTTGTAAATAGAGGTTTTGATCATCGGCTATAATATTTTAACCGTCCAAGGTAGACTCACCACAAGCTGATGATAAATGATCCTGTAGAGGCCACAAGTCCTTATGATATCAACTGTGTTTTAAGAAAGACATGTTTTATTTGCAGTGTCAAGGAGAAGTACCTCGCTACCCACAATCCTCAGGTGCAGTAGCGACGTCTCTGATTGGTGAAATTCGCCCTTACCAAGTAAATGTTTACGTCAACCGCCAAAACTTTATCAGCTATGATCGTTTCTTTCAGCATTACTACACTCATTATTATATAAAAAGCTGTATACACACACTCAGCATCCCACAATGACACAATTAAAGTATTGAGACACTTTGTTGTGACTCCTCCCTTTTCTATTCATCATTGTTAAGATGTTTCAACACTTTGATCGGACTCATGTAGAATTCACCTGATTTGAAAAAACACACCAATTAATGAAATGTGATTGATGATGACACGTGGACATGAGGAGCTGCTGCAGAGCTCCGAGACGGGACTGTGTCCTGTGTCTCAGATCTGTTCCCCAGAGACACAGGGTCCTTCACAACCTGGAAGAAGTAACTAGAACTCAACGGGATCAAGGATTTATTCATTCATTTTCTTTAACATTGAGAGAAAAGTCATTTTTCAACATTTCTGGTGCAGATTTAAATAAAAAACAGGATCTAGTGAATTTAAATTCAATGATTCTGTTCATTAATTTTTTTGCTTTTTGATTTAACTTTATTTTCTCGCATATGTTAAAAGTCCAGAATAATTATATATTTACCTATCATATGATATCTTGTGTGTTCAAGATAAAAATATACATAATATACATATGTGCTGTTTTCTGTGGCTCTGTGGGATGAACCCTGTCACCCTCAGAGCTCCGTCCATAACAGAGCAGCAGCTTCTCCACGTGAGGAGACACCAAACTCTGCGGCAGGATGGATGGAGGACGAACAACTTCAGTGTGTTCCCCGATTACATGGAGACCTGATATCCATCCACTGTTAACTCTCTCTCTCTCTGAGGAGGAGGAGGAGGAGGAGGAGGAGGAGGAGGATGTTAGCTGAGGGAGGCGCAGTGACCCACAGTTTATAATTTAACACTCATGCATGATAGATGAGACACTCACACAGAATGAGCCAAATTCAGGCAGAAAGTTCTGCATTTAAGAGCCGAGAGAGGGAGAGGAGAGAGAGAGAGAGAGGGAGAGGAGAGAGAGAGAGAGAGGGAGAGGAGAGAGAGAGAGAGAGGGAGAGAGAGGGAGAGAGAGGGAGAGATGGAGAGAGAGAGAGAGAGAGGGAGAGGAGAGAGAGAGAGAGAGAGAGAGGGAGAGATGGAGAGATGGAGAGAGAGAGAGAGACAGGGAGAGAGAGAGGGAGAGAGAGAGAGGGAGAGATGGAGGGAGAGAGAGAGGGAGGGAGAGAGAGAGAGAGGGAGAGAGAGAGGGAGAGGAGAGAGAGAGAGAGAGAGGGAGGGAGAGAGAGAGGGAGAGAGAGAGGGAGAGAGAGAGAGGGAGAGAGATGGAGAGGAGAGAGAGAGAGAGAGGGAGAGAGAGGGAGAGAGAGGGAGAGATGGAGAGAGAGAGAGAGAGGGAGAGGAGAGAGAGAGAGAGAGAGAGAGGGAGAGAGGGAGAGATGGAGAGAGAGAGAGAGACAGGGAGAGAGAGAGGGAGAGAGAGAGAGGGAGAGAGAGGGAGAGATGGAGGGAGAGAGAGAGAGGGAGAGATGGAGAGAGAGATGGAGAGAGAGAGGGAGAGATGGAGAGATGGAGGGAGGTAAAGAGAGAAACAGAGGAGAGAGAGAACATATCGACTGACAGAAGCCGAAAAACACAGTGAGTGGAAAGGAAGGAGGAGGAAGAGGAGTTTTACTATGCACAGGTCTATATTTATGTATTTAAAAGCAGGAGGAAGTGAAGGAGAGGGGGAGGACAGAGGGAGGAAGAGGAGGAGGATGTAGGACACATCATCAGGAGGGATGCAGACAATGAAGCGGAAAGAGGGAGGAAGATGGAGGAGGACAGGAGGAAGAGAAGGAGGAAGGACTGGATCAATATAGAGGGAAGAGGAGAATTGAAAAGCAGGAAGAGTTCTCTGAGGCGGACACACTTAAATTCAGCTGATGGGAGTCTCCACCCCTCTGGGACGGAGCGAGTGCACACAGCAAACACACCCTGAAAACACAAAACCCCGGTGGAGCCGAGAGTCGACAGATACAACTTTATTCAAACTGCTGACGACTCTGTAGAAAGACATCGTTCAGATCAACGTCAAATAAAAACCCACAAGATTTTTACACGTGAATATTTTCAGTGTGAAGGTCACGATTCTGCAGACACACACACACACACACACACACACACACACACACACACACACACACACACACACACACACACACACACACACACAGAGGGTCAGCGGGTGGTCGAGTTGAATGAAACAGAGCGAGTAGGCATTTCCTTGTCACGCAACCCTACCTGTCTCACACAAAGACACACACACACACACACACACACACACCTTGTGTCGCACAATCTCTCTTACAAACACTCATTCATATTCACTCATTCATTCCGGCTCTGTTCATACACATATAGTTTCAAAATGAAACAGAACGGATAATACAGATGATTCATTAAAACCTAGTTTTACTAAAACATTATTTTATTAATGGACATGATGAGTTTTATTAACCCCGAGAGGAGAGACTACTGTCCACCATAGACAGAGACTAATAGTGAATCTATGGCAGCAGGCAGTCCGTGAAGTACAGAGTAGTTTGGAACAACAGAAGGAGTCGGTGGAAGCCAAGTAGAAAAACAAAAGTCAGCGAAAACACAAAATCATAAAGACCCAGAGCAAACGAGCCAAAGTTGCTAAATGGCGGCGACGACGCACAGGGAGAAGTTCTTTGTTTGAGTAATTATCTGTCCAACAATTTAAAAAGTTAGACTTTGTGTTACTTCTGATGAGCTGAGCTCGGCCTCAGGCCAGCGCCAGTGTTACGGCGTTTTCTGTGAGCTGCAGTAACAACCAGGTGACCTGCAGGTGGCGTTCAACATACAATTGTGTTGTTGTTTCACATTGTAATTTAGGGACTAAAGAATTTTGTCTGACATACGTAACTCCTGTTGTCATCACCTACGTGGGCGGAGTCTACTTATACTTTGGGGTTATACTCTGATTGGTTTGTAGACGGCATCTGACGCGGGCGTGTTGTCAGGTGGGGGGGTAGTAGTCTTTCTGTTTGAATGGAGAAGATGAATGAAGTGTTTGCCATGGTCACATCATGATGGTATCACAAGCAGCATCAGCAACTTGAGGCGAAGTACTCCACAGTACTACAGTACTCCACAGTACTCCACAGTACTAGAGTACCACAGTACTACAGTACTCCACAGTACTACAGTACTCCACAGTACTCCACAGTACTACAGTACCACAGTACTACAGTACTCCACAGTACTACAGTACTCCACACTAGTTCAAATGCACCAAATGAACGTCTTCGTGGTTCAAACATTTTATCGTCGGAGCTGAAGAAGCTGCTTCCTCTTCTTCTTCTTCTATTGTTTAATTCTGTCTCTACTTCCTGTGATTGGTCCAAAAGTCCAAACTATCCAACAAAGTGTTTTCACTGCAAACCAACAGAACCTGGTTCAGTTTGATCCAGACCCAGAACTCCTCTTCTGCTCTGAGGAACCTTTCACACCTGATGTTCAGGTTCAGACTGAACTGAAGAGTCTGAAGCTCTGAGCCACACAAGGTGAAAGTTTTCATTATTAAACACAACATCATCAGTAAAGTGGAACAATCCAATCAAAGTAAAGACAAGTTTACGAGCAGCTCACAATAAAATCCACGAAGTCTCCAGAGTGAAGATGAATGTGACTCCAGAGTCGACAGGTTCCTCGTGAAACTGCAGCTCAGCCGGTGTCAGAGGTCACAACACTATCATGCTGAGAGAATCAATATCAGAACATCAGGATGTATAGTTAGCACATACACACACACACACACACACGCACGCACACACACACACACACACACACACACACACACACACACACACACACACACACACACACACACACGCGCACACACACACACACACACACACACACACACACACACACACACAAGATATTATCTTGAACATATTTGTTCTATAATTAAACTGTCGTCCTCTGGATCAGAACACAGCTGCACAAGACACACACAATGCCTTCCTTCTATTGTTTTACACACACACACACACACACACACACACACACACACACACACACACACACACACACACACACACACACACACACACACACACTGAATGGACACATGACAGAGATGAAGACACGTTTTCTCCTCTTAAACTCTCAGGGTTGATGCTGACGTCTTTCTGGAGAAAATGTCATCTTGTACTTTTAGTGTCATTTAGATATTGTTTTACTTTGGTCCACGTCTCGTCTGCTAACATGGAGGAGGCGGGTTTATGACCTATACTGCAGCCAGCCACCGGGGGGGATCAAAATGATTTGGTTTCATTTTCCGAGACATCGATCGTCCATCTTTATTTTCAGTCTCGGAGCATCACAGTGATATTTAGTAAACAGGAAGTGTCATTGATGACATGAGGTCCTTTGTTTTCCAACATGTAAACAAACACTGACTAAAACTCAGTTTTTATTCGACAACACAACCGACTGAATTTAAAACTCAGTTGTGGTTCAGCTCCTGTGTTTGTGTCTGCAGCTGATGTTTCTCCTTCATATGTAAAACTATAATATTGAATGTATTCACAGTCAGTGTTTTACAGCCGCAGGTTGTTTCCTCTCTGCTGAGATCACACAGAAGATTGAAGGTGTGTAAGTCGTGTCCTGATAGTTTTTAAATGAACAATAAAACGTTTTTAAATGTTATTTATGAATAAATATTACACAATCGACTGTGGTCTAGTATCAGAGGAGGAGACACACACACCGTTTTATTTCATCTATATTTCTGTCAGGCAGCTTAATGCATCCAAACACACACACACACACACACACACACACACACACACACACACACACACACACACACACGTACTTCTATCACAGTGAGGACACTCATTGGCAGAATGCATTCCATAACCCATTGTCTTTATTTCAAACAGGGCTGATGTACTTCCTAACAGTAAAACAATAAAGTCACTTGTATATAAATATATATATCTATATATCTATATACTTGGTTTTCCAATAGCCACCTAACACACAAACATCAAGAGTTTATTTACATCAGTGAAATATAAGACAAGTGAAGAAGCCTCGATCTTCAGGACAAACCCCCGAGGCCGAGCAGCAAAGACTCATCTGGGGAAATCGAGTCCAAACTGACCGAACCCTAAAAGACTTAAGACCCTCAAACGGTCCATTGAAAAAGTGAGGACCGGCAAAATGTCCTCTCTCTGTCGGGTCTGTCCTTTAAATGGTCCTCTCAAAGATACATATACATAAATTACAGAAACACCCACACAGGCGGAGAAGATGGAGGGATGATGGAGAGAGAGAGAGAGAGAGAGAGAGAGAGAGAGAGAGAGAGAGAGCGAGAGAGAGAGAGAGAGGGAGAGAGAGAGAGAGAGAGGGAGAGAGAGAGAGAGAGGGAGAGAGAGAGAGAGAGAGAGAGAGAGAGAGAGAGAGAGAGAGAGAGAGAGAGAGAGAGAGAGAGAGAGAGAGAGAGAGAGAGAGAGAGAGAGAGAGAGGGAGAGAGAGAGAGAGAGAGAGAGAGAGAGAGAGAGAGGGAGAGAGAGAGAGAGAGAGAGAGAGAGAGAGAGAGAGAGAGAGAACTGCTGCATGAAAACACAAAGATGAAATTAAAAAAGATGCGTGTGAAAGGAGCGATGACATCATCAGGGACGACCAATTAGCTGATGGGATGTGACTCTGCTGGAAGACTCTGGTTTTCTTTGAGTCTTTAACTGGAGCTGAATCAGGACGTGTGAGGTTTCACTGAACGAGAGATAATTCAGAATATAACGATTCTATTATTTCTCTTTATCGTACGCTCCAAACAACTTTGTGACTAAATGTAGATTTTGTCTGTTTTCTTCAGGACACGTCTGAACAAAGACATGTTCGACTGAATAATGATTAAAACTCTTAAAGTTCATTACAACATATTCAACCGTGATGGTTAAACTTTCTGCTAACCGCTAACAGCTAATTACGAACAGCTAACTGCTAACAGCTCGCTACGAGACAATAACAGCTAACTGCTAAAAACTAAATGCTAACAGACTATGAATACAGATAAAAAGATAAAGTTTCTCCATTGCCCCCTGGTGGCTGGCTGCAGTATAGGTCATAAACCCCTCCTCCTCCATATTAGCAGATGGGACATGGACCAAACCAAAAAAGTCAAAGTAGACGTTGAATAAAGATGTTTTCTGTCACTTTAGGTCGTTCTTATCTCACTGATGTTCAAGTGTTCGTGTTTCTGATCAGTTTGGTTTTAATTTGTTATTCGATGATATAAAACGATCTTAGACGTTATGATTGACAGCTGAAGCTGACTCATGATTGGTCGAAGCGTGTCTGGGCGGGACCACCCCTCCACCAT